>NC_092718.1:6873075-7152412 GCF_047496885.1 Scyliorhinus torazame
AACTTATACAGACACTAGTTAGACGGCAGCTGGAATATTGTGCCCAGTTATGGGTGTCACACTATAGGAAAGATGTGAACGTGTTCGAGAGAGCAGGAGAGGTTCACAAGAATGGTTTCAGTGATGAGGATAGATTGGAGAGGTTGGGACTGTTCTCCTGGGAGAGAAGAAGGTTGAGAGGAGATTTGATAGAGATGTTCAAAATCATGAGGGGGGTGGTCAGAGTAGACTGGGAGAAACAGTTTCCCCTCGTAACAGGTTCGAGAATGAGAGGGCACAGATTTAAAGTGATTTTAAAAGAAACAAATGTGATGTGAGAAAAAAACCTGTTTGCACAGCGAGTAGTTGGGGTCTGGATGCATAGCGTGGAAGTGTGCTGGAGGCCGGCTTAATGGAGATGTTCAAGAGGGCATTAGATAATTACTTGATTAGAAATAATGCACAGGGGTGCGGGGTAAAGGCACGGGAATGGGAGTCATATTGTACCTTTGAGGGGCCGGCACAGACACGATGGGCTGAATGGCTTCCTTCTGCGGTGTAATAATTTTGTGATTTTGACAAGGTGATGACAGACGGGATTGGCCTCCATTGCGATGCGCCCAGTCAAATGGTTTACCAGCGCTCATTATTGAGATTCAGGGATGGACAATGGGCACTTGGGACAAAATGGCAGGTACCCCTTGAGCTGTATCATGTCGTCTTCAGGTGAGGTACAAGAGGGAAGGTAGGGGTAACAATACACCAGTATGCTGATATGCATCAGGTTTTGTTCAATAACTCTCCTGTGAAGAACCTGGGCTTATTTTATTATGTTAAAAGTGTTTCGATACAAACTTCATGCCCTTTAGATCAGCCCAAAGTATTTCACAGCCAGTCACTGGGCTCGTAATCCAGAAGCCCAGGCTAATGGGGACAAGAGTCCAAGTCCCACCACAGCAGGCAGCACAGTGGTTAGCATTATTGCTTCACAGCGCCAGTGTCCCAGGTTCGATTCCCGGCTTGGGTCACTGTGTGGAGTCTGCTTGTTCTCCCCGTGTCTGCGTGAGTTTCCTCCGGGTGCTCCGGTTTCCTCCCGAAAGACGTGCATGTTGGGTGAATTGGACATTCTGAATTCTCCCTCTGTGTACCGAGCAGGCGCCAGAGTGTGGCAACTAGGGGATTTTCACAGTAACTTCATTGCATTCTTAATGTAAGCCTACTTGTGACACAAAAGATTGTATTTTTATTTAAGTGCATGTGGTGGTATGTATTAGGGGTAATGTGGTACCTGTGAAGCTGAGAGGCTATTGGCTGACTGGTCCCGGGTCCTGGTTGGATCTGCCGACTTCTGGCTCCGCCCTGAAGGCGGAGTATAAGAGCCCGAGCTTCTCCCCGCAGCCTCATTCTGTTGCTGAACTGCTGGGGACAAGTCTCGCTTAATAAAGCCTAGATCGACTTCATCGCTTCTCGTCTCGCGTAAGTCATTGTGCGCTACAATTTATTAAGCGTGCTTAAAAGACTATGGAGCTCCGGATCGCCCCGGAGTGCCTGCGGATCAGCCCCCACGCAGCGAACTCGGCGGCCGTATTCGAACACTGGCTAGCATGCTTTGAAGGCTACCTCCGAACGGCTCCCGGCCGGATCACGGAAGAGCAGAAAATGCAGGTCCTGCATTCGAGGGTAAGCCCGGAAATTTACTCACTAATAGAAGATGCAGAGGATTTCCCGACGGCGCTCGCATTGCTGAAGGGCATCTACGTTCGCCCCGTAAACCAGGTCTACGCGCGCCACCAACCCGCGACGAGACGGCAAATTCCCGGAGAATCGCTCAAGGAATTCTACGACGCGCTGCTAATTTTGGGACGAGGCTGCAACTGCCCGCTGGTGAACGCGATCGAACACACGGACCTGCTAATTCGGGATGCATTCGTGGCAGGTATGAACTCCCCCCAAATTCGTCAAAGACTTTTAGAAAGAGAGTCGCTGGGACTCTCAGAGGCACGGGCCCTTGCAGCCTCCCTTGATGTGGCCTCCCAAAACGCCCACGCCTACGCCCCCGACCGCGCGGCAGACCATCCCGGGGGGGCCCGCTGCTATTTCTGCGGACAAGTGAAACCCCCCCGGCAGCGTTGCCCGGCCCACGCAGCTACTAGTAAAAGCTGCGGCAAAAAGGGCCATTTCGCGGCAGTGTGCCGGTCCCGGGAGGTCGCCGCAATCCCCGGAGAAGAACGAGGACAGCACATCCCAAACAGCGCCCCCCCCCCCCCCCCCCACCCCCCCAGCGACCCACGGGCGCTGCCATTTTGGGTCCCGGGCACCACGAGGGGAGGATGGGCGCCGCCATCTTGTGACCCCCCAGCCACGTGCGATTCATGGGGGCGGCAATTTTGTCCACCCCCGACCACGTGCGACCCACGGGGGCGGCCATTTTGTCCACCCCCGGCCGTGTGCGATTCATGGATGCCACCATCTTGGTTGACAACAAAGGACCCCAGCATCGACGGCTCCACGGGGTCCGAAGAAGACGCTGCGACACTACTACCACGACTGGCTTCGGTGACACTGGATCAATCACGGGCCCGGACGCTCCAGACGACGACAACAACGGTGCTGGTCAACGGATATGAGACGCCATGCCTGATCGACTCCGGGAGCACTGAAAGTTTTATTCACCCAGACACGGTAAGACGCTGTTTTCTGACCATCCATCCAAACACGTAAAAGATTTCCCTAGCTGCAGGATCCCACTCAGTGGAGATCAAAGGGTTCTGCATCGCAAACCTAACGGTGCAAGGGAGGGAGTTTAAGAACTGCGGGCTCTACGTCCTGCCCCAACTCTGCGCGCCCACATTACTGGGATTAGACTTCCAATGTAACCTTCAGAGCCTAACATTCCAATTCGGCGGCCCAATACCCCCACTCACTATCTGCGGCCTCGCAACTCTCAAGGTTGAACCGCCGTCCTTGTTTGCAAACCTCACCCCGGTGTGCAAACACATTGTCACTAGGAGCAGACGGTACAGCGCCCAGAACCGGACATTTATTCGGTCTGAAGTCCAGCAGTTGCTGAAGGAAGGCATAATCCAGGCCAGCAATAGTCCCTGGAGAGCCCAGGTGGTAGTCGTAAAGACCGGGGAGAAGCAAAGGATGGTCGTAGACTATAGTCAGAACATCAACAGGTACACACAGCTAGATGCGTACCCTCTCCCCCGCATATCCGACATGGTCAATCGGATTGCTCAGTATAAGGTCTTTTCCACCGTGGACCTCAAGTCCGCCTACCACCAGCTCCCCATCCACCCAGGTGACCGCAAGTACACCGCCTTCGAGGCAGACGGGCGGCTATACCACTTGCTAAGGGTCCCATTTGGCGTCACGAACGGGGTCTCGGTCTTCCAACGGGAGATGGACCGAATGGTTGACCAGCACGGGTTGCAGGCCACGTTCCCGTATCTCGACAACGTAACCATTTGCGGCCACGATCAGCAGGACCACGACGCCAACCTCCAAAGGTTCCTCCAGACCGCTAACACCCTGAACCTCACCTATAACGAGGAAAAATGCGTTTTTAGCACAAACTGTTTGGCCATCCTGAGATACGTAGTGCGCAATGGAGTAATAGGCCCTGACCCAGAACGCATGTGCCCCCTTATGGAATTTCCCCTCCCCCATTGCTCCAAAGCCCTGAAACGTTGCCTGGGCTTCTTTTCATATTACGCCTAGTGGGTCCCCCAGTACGCAGACAAGGCCCGCCCGCTAATACAGTCCACTACCTCCCCCCTGTCGACAGAGGCTCGCCAGGCCTTCAGCCGCATCAAAGCGGATATCGCAAAGGCCACGATGCGCGCCATCGACGAGTCCTTCCCCTTCCAGGTCAAGAGCGACGCATCCTATGTAGCTCTGGCGGCCACCCTTAACCAAGCGGGCAGACCCGTGGCCTTTTTCTCCCGGACCCTCCACGCCTCAGAAATCCGCCACTCCTCCGTGGAAAAGGAAGCCCAAGCCATAGTGGAAGCTGTGCGACATTGGAGGCATTACCTGGCCAGCAGGAGATTCACTCTCCTCACCGACCAACGGTTGGTAGCCTTTATGTTTGATAATGCACAGCGGGGCAAAATTAAGAATGACAAGATCCTAAGGTGGAGGATCGAACTCTCCACCTACAATTATGAGATCTTGTATCATCCCGGAAAGCTGAACGAGCCGTCCGATGCCCTATCCTGCGGCACATGTGCCAACGCACAAATAGACCGCCTCTAAGCCCTCCACGAGGACCTCTGCCACCCGGGGGTCACTCGATGCTACCATTTCGTAACGTCCCGCAACCTCCCCTACTCTGTGGAGGAGGTCCGTACAGTCACCAGGAACTGCCACATCTGCGCCGAGTGCAAACCGCATTTTTTCAGGCCGGATAGAGCGCACCTGAACAAGGCTCCCTGCCCCTTTGAACGCCTCAGTTTGGATTTCAAAGGGCCCCTCCCCTCCACCGACCGCAACGCATACTTCCTGAACGTGGTGGACGAGTACTCTCGTTTCCCCTTCGCCATCCCCTGCCCCGACATGACAGCGGCCACAGTCATTAAAGCCCTTGACACCATATTCACACTGTTCGGTTTCCCCGCGTATATCCATAGCGACAGGGGGGTCCTCCTTCATGAGTGACGAGCTGCGCCAGTTCCTGCTCAGCAAGGGCATAGCCTCGAGCAGGATGACCAGCTACAACCCCCGGGGGAACGGGCAAGTAGAGAGGGAGAACGGCACGGTCTGGAAGACCGTCCTACTGGCCCTATGGTCCAGGGATCTCCCAGTTTCCCGGTGGCAGGAGGTCCTCCCAGACGCTCTCCACTCCATCCGGTCGCTGCTGTGTACCACCACTAACCAAACGCCGCACGAGCGCCTCCTTGTCTTTCCTAGGAAGTCCGCCTCTGGAACGTCGCTGCCGACCTGGCTGGCGGCCCCAGGACCCATCTTGCTCCGGAAACATGTGCGGGCGCACAAATCGGACCCGTTGGTCGAGAGGGTTCACCTTCTCCACGCGAACCCGCAGTATGCCTATGTGGCGTACCCCGACGGCCGACAGGACACTGTCTCCCTGCGGGACCTGGCGCCCGCCGGCAACACACACACCCCCCCGACACCGATCACCCCCTCCCTGCCACCGGCGCACCCCGCGACCACACCCTTCCCGGGGGGGATCGGTCCTCCTCCCGTGCCCGCCAGGAGTAAAACAGGAACAAACAGCGAAATGCTCCCAGAGACGACAACGCCTGAGCAAGCACCTGCACCACCACCGGGGCTGAGGCGATCGACGAGGAAGACCAGACCTCCCGCTCGACTCGTGGAATCCGCGTGACACCAAGAAAAGTAAGAATGTTGTTGTAACAATTTTTTTTGCCCGTATTGTAAATAGTTCTCACAAACATGTACATAGCCCAGTGTAGGGCTAAAGCTGTATTAACACAGTCCGAAATTTGTTCCAGGGCCAGCCTTGTAAACCCCTACCACCATGCGAACCACCACCCCGCCGGGTTCCTTTTTAACAAGGGGTGAATGTGGTGGTATGTATTAGGGGTAATGTGGTACCTGTGAAGCCGAGAGGCTATTGGCTGACAGGTCCCGGGTCCTGGTTGGATCTGCCGACTTCTGGCTCCGCCCTGAAGGTGGAGTATAAGAGCTCGAGCTTCTCCCCGCAGCCTCATTCTGTTGCTGAGCTGCTGGGGACAAGTCTCGCTTAATAAAGCCTAGATCGACTTCATCGCTTCTCGTCTCGCGTAAGTCATTGTGCGCTACAATTTATTAAGCGAGCTTAAAAGACTATGGAGCCCTGGATCGCCCCGGAGTGCCTGCGGATCAGCCCCCACGCAGTGAACTCGGCGGCCGTATTCAAACACTGGCTAGCATGCTTTGAAGGCTACCTCCGAACGGCCCCCGGCCGGATCACGGAAGAGCAGAAAATGCAGGTCCTGCATTCGAGGGTAAGCCTGGAAATTTACTCACTAATAGAAGACGCAGAGGATTTCCCGACGGCACTCGCATTGCTGAAGGGCATCTACGTTCGGCCCGTAAACCAGGTCTACGTGCGCCACCAACTCATGACGAGACGGCAAATTCCCGGAGAATCGCTCGAGGAATTCTACGGCGCGCTGCTAATTTTGGGATGAGGCTGCAACTGCCCGCCGGTGAACGCGATCGAACACACGGACCTGCTAATTCGTGTGCATTCGTGGCAGGTATGAACTCCCCCAAATTCGTCAAAGACTTTTAGAAAGAGAGTCGATAGGACTCTCAGAGGCACGGGCCCTTGCAGCCTTCCTTGATGTGGCCTCCCAAAACGCCCGCGCCTACGGCCCCGACCGCGCGGCAGCCCCTCGGGCTCCGTGGACCCCAGTCGCGACCAACTTCCCGGCACCCCCCTGCCCACAAGCTTGCGCGGTTAAATCGTCAGACCATCCCGGGGGGGCCCGCTGCTATTTTTGCGGACAAGTGAAACACCCCCGGCAGCGCTGCCCGGCCCGCGCAGCTACTTGTAAAAGTTGCGGCAAAAGGGGCCATTTTGCGGCAGTGTGCCGGTCCCGGGGGGTCGCCACAATCCCCGGAGAAGGACGAGGACAGCACATCCCCAACCCCCCCCCAGTGCCCCGCGGGGGCCGCCATTTTGGGTCCCGGGCACCACGAGGGGAGGATGGGCGCCGCCATCTTGTGACCCCCAGCCACGTGCGATTCATGGGGGCGGCCATTTTGTCCACCCCCCGACCACGTGCGACCCATGCGGGCGGCCATTTTGTCCACCCTCGGCCGCGTGCGATTCATGGACGCCACCATCTTGGTTGACAACCAATGACCCCAGCATCGACGGCTCCACGGGGTCCGAAGAAGACGCTGCGACACTACGACCACGACTGGCTTCGGTGACACTGGATCAATCACGGCCCCGGATGCTCCAGACGACGACAACAACGGTGCTGGTCAACGGATACGAGACGCCATGCCTGATCGACTCCGGGAGCACTGAAAGTTTTATTCACCCAGACACGGTAAGACGCTGTTTTCTGACCATCCATCCAAACACGCAAAAGATTTCCCTAGCTGCAGGATCCCACTCAGTGGAGATCAAAGGGTTCTGCATTGCAAACCTAACGGTGCAAGGGAGGGAGTTTAAGAACTACAGGCTCTACGTCCTGCCCCAACTCTGCGCGCCCACATTACTGGGATTAGACTTCCAATGTAACCTTCAGAGCCTAACATTCCAATTCGGCGGCCCAATACCCCCACTCACTATCTGCGGCCTCGCAACTCTCAAGGTTGAACCGCCGTCCTTGTTTGCAAACCTCACCCCGGATTGCAAACCCATCGCCACTAGGGGCAGACGGTACAGCGCCCAGGACCGGACATTTATTCGGTCTGAAGTCCAGCGGTTGCTGAAGGAAAGCATAATCCAGGCCAGCAATAGTCCCTGGAGAGCCCAGGTGGTAGGCGTAAAGACCGGGGAGAAGCAAAGGATGGTCGTAGACTATAGTCAGACCATCAACAGGTACACGCAGCTTGATGCCCTATGGGAAAGGAAATCTACCGGCCTGGCTCAGTCTGGCCTAAGCTTGACTCCAGACCCACAACCGTTTTGGCTGAGCGGAAACTAGAGATCTCTTCTGCTCCGCTAACCGTACCTTGGGATCTTTCACATCCATTTGAGAAGGCGGATGATGTCTCTGGTTTAACCACTTATTCGAATGACAAAAAACTCTGGCAGGACAGCTTGCCCCCAGTACTGTACTGATGTATTGGCCGAGACGATACTATCCTGCTTGAAGCTCCTGACTCATGGATGAGACTGCTCCCAATGACTCAAGCCGGGAATGTGGGAATATGTGGAATCTGCCAGAATCGGCAAAGGAGGGAGGGATTTGGCCTAAAAAAGTTAATGTGGTTTTGAATTTAAACCCAGGCCTATCCTTTAGTCACCAGTTCAAGGATTACTCTGGCCAACATCCAGTCATAGGACTGAAGTGAGTTGTGACGCAGACCCAGTCGGAGGCTATGATTCCCACAGAGTCAATAAACCAGCTGCTATTGAAGTCACGGGCATTTTCGTGTGGAACTGGAGACGATGCCCCTTGCTTTGGCTGTGCTGTGTTTTTAAATGTGAATACATCTCTTACTAACATTGACCTCTGCAGAAGTAAAACAGATTATTCTCTGCTCACTGATGACTGCTGTACCAGGAGAGGTATTAGCCTTGTAGTGTGCTCGTAAAACAGCCCACCTCAAGCCACACGGTATCAGGCACTTTTCCCCTGTTGTGCCTTGTACAGGAATTGATACCAGATGGGAATAGATTGCCACCTCGTGCACACTGTGTTTGAAGACGGATGTACACGTGCAAGCTGATGCAGTTCATTTCTAGCGATTTAGACATGATGTTGCATCCTTTATCCGTCTCAAATCCATTTACCAGATGCTGTATTAAGGATTTTCACCATTATTGACTAATGTACTGAGTCACCCAAAACCAGAATCACTCAGTGATATATCATTGTTTAAGTTTGAAATGTCAGGATGTAGAGTAACGAGGATGTCCCATGGGCACTTCAGTGAAATGAATGAGATGGTGACCAAGAAGGTAATGCCGAATTTATCAGGTATATTGACGATGGGTGATGTTAAGTAAGTTGGTTCAACGTTGACTGCAACTGGATGCAGTGAAACTAGAAACAGGCTTCTGACACAGGAGATGGTCCAACACTGTTTTATTGAACTTCCTGATTGCTGTACATAGTCTGCTGTGAGTTGACACTCTATCAATCTAACTGATAACCTCCTACTGGCCTGACCAGACTAACTCTCTACCTCATGGTGATAGTGCTCACTGGCTTGTGCACTCTGACTATCTCAGTGTCCTGTAGAGAGAGGGAGGGTCTTAATGCCCTGTGTGCTTTATAGTGGTGCTGTCCTGTCTGGTGATTGGTTGTTATGTGTTGTGTGTTCATTGGTTATCCTGTGTGTCAATCACTGCCTGTCTGCATCTCATTATATACATGAGTGGATATTATGACAATGGGGGGTTAATATTTTTGTGACGACAGAAAGCTGTCTGATCCGCTAATTAGTTGCCGTGAAGAATGAGTTGTACCTGATCTTGATAAGTCACCAGCAACAAAGTCAGGAGTCAATGCCACAAATTAGACATACAGTATATCATTTGTGTCTTTAACTATCTGGGCCCTCCACTCTGGACGTCTCTCCCCAAGCTACTGTACCTCGACCTTTTAAGACGGCTCTTAAGACCTCCGACTTTGACCAAGTTTTTGGTCCCCTCTCCCAAAGTCTCCTTGACGTGAATGGGTGTAAAGTTTTGTCTGATAATGCTCCTGTGAACATGCTTTGAATAGTTGTTTCTCTATAAAGGCAAGTCACTGTTGCTGTCACTAGAAACTAATTTGATATTGAACTTTCTGACTTTGGCCTCAGCTTGGAATCACTAATGATTTGTTTGGAAGCAGTAGCTTGTCTTGTGAAATCAGGAGAGGGGCCTGCTCCCCGATTACAGTGTGTTAAACGACAGTCTATAAAATACGGCACAGGGTGGTGCTGATGACCATTAGCAAAGGCACAAGCTTTGTAACTTTGATAATGAAGTTTAAAAAAGCTTTGAAAAAAATTTCAAACTTCCCCACAAACCGATGCAGTTACCGCAGCCAGATGATCTTTGGCTACAGACACTGAATTATTAAGAGCTTTCCTTGGGGCTCCCAACCTCATCTTCCCATCCTCCCTCAATCCATTAAAACACACATGTCTCAGGAAATGGGGACTAGAATATTTACAGAATACATTAATAATAAATCAAACCACAATACGCTGCGTTTTAACTGATTGCCAACCCTCCGAATTGCTCTGGAGTCTCCCTCCGGGAAGCTTTGGATGATTGTCCTGAATACACCCGGAAATATCATAGGGATTTAATTAATTTCCTTGAACAGCTGTCATTAGTTATTGGAAATGGGTGGGTGGGGGGTGGGGCTATTTTAAATCCATTGCTCAAACATTCCTGCTTATTTACACTTTGCCCCTGTGAGTTTTGATAATTCTGCTAACTTTTAGGGTTGGTTGTGGGCCTGTAACGTCTGTGAATTTTATTCCTTAGCCACTTTTTAAATGGTTTGAATTTCTGTTAGTTAGGATCCTTTACAGCAAGACTGTTGTTTATGAGAAACCGGCATTTAATTGTTTTACGAGTAAGTTCCCATATTCTTGAGTTGGAGTAGTTTACACTGCTGTAATTGCCCACAATTCATAGAATCATAGAATTTACATTCGGCCCATCGAGTATGCACCGGCTCTTGGAAAGAACACCCCACCCAAGGTCAACACCTCCACCCTATCCCCATACCCCAGTAACCCCACCCAACACTAAGGACAATTTTGAGCACTAAGGGCAATTTAGCATGGTCAATCCACCTAACCTGCACATCTTTGGACTGTGGGAGGAAACCGGAGCACCCGGAGGAAACCCGCGCACACACTGGGAGGATGTGCAGACTCCGCACAGACAGTGACCCAAGCCGGAATCGAACCTGGGACCCGGAGCTGTGAAGCAATTGTACTATCCACAATGCTACCGTGCTGCCCTTCAATTAGCTTTTTTTTTTCTTTTATAAATTTAGAGTACCTACATTTTTTTTTAAAGAGTACCTTCACTTCTTTTCCCATTAAGGGGCAATTTAGCGCGGCCAATCCACCTGCCCTGCACATCTTTTGGGTTGTGGGGCGAAACCCACTCAAACACGGGGAGAATGTGCCAAACTCCACACAGAAAAGTGACCCAGAGCCGGGATCGAACCTGGGACCTCGGCGCCATGAGGCAGCAGTGCTAGCCACTGTGCTGCCCACACAATTAGCTTTTGTTAAAATCAGTTTTAAGAAATGGCTAAAAGGAATTGGTCCTTAGAATGGCTTTTCATCTTTGAACAAAACCCGTGTATTGATTAAATTGTTAAGGTCCAGGGTTTAGAGAACCCCAAAGTGTATCAGGAAGTTCACCTGACCTTTAACTTTGAATTTATTGTGGTTATCGGGAGCACACGTCCTGCCTTTCGGGTGTTATTCACCACAGTGTTACAGTACTTTTAAATTAAAACAATGTTTATTCATGAAACCAGTTAACACTTTATAAACCCACAGTAAACATCTGAACAACTATTAACACCAATAAACCCTCAAAGAATACAGTACTCGACAAATAACCCTTGATAAATTCCCAAACAACATCCAGAAGACAAAAGACCCTTTTAACACCGAGATCAGGTTTAAATTCTCTAATGAGAGCAGTTATCCCTTTGAAATCACCCAAATGAACACTCTTTAGCTTGTATAGAGATCCATGCACATCTGCTGGCTTTCACTGCAGCTCTCCTATCTGAAAACGAAACTAAGAACTCACTCTGTAGTAGCCTGCTCAAAAACGAAAGTAAAGCAGACAGCCCAGCTCCACCCACTCTCTGACATCACTGCAGCGCTCTAATAAACACCCATTTCTTAAAGGTACTCTCACATGACAAAATGGATTAACTATATTTGTAGGGCAGGACATCAGTATGAGAGGGAACCTTCACTTTCTGATATTAAGCTATGAAGTGTTATTGACAAGCGGATGTGACTTTATAACTGCACTGTATCTAGAGGAAATGTATTATTTGTTTCCAATGGAATGCAAACTTTGAGGGGCTAAAGGAAGTAAGAGATGAACAATTGTTGATGTTGCCGTCATTGCTCTAGTTAGAGCGGTGAGGCAACTCAGGATGACTTGCATCCTATGCCAATGGAGATAGAAAATTTGACTATTTCCAAATAAGGGAGGAGAATAATGAGAAGTGGAGATTAAAGTTGGAAAATCATAATCGTTCTTGGCACAGTGTCACCGTGGCTTCTGTAGTATATGACTCTTGCGGATAAAGTTCAACATAACTTCAAAGGCAGGGATGAACAAGACATCACCTGTGCTGGTAATGCTGAAGGATTCCGAGGATCTAGTGTAAGGGTCCTTGCTGTTTGTTCCTCTTTGTTCTTGTTTATGCCCTATTTTCCGCTTTCTTTTATTTTTGCTTTTGCATTTTTGATCTGTGGATGATTAATGGACTTGTGTCTTTAAGACTGCCTGTGCCTTTAATTCAAGATTCTCTTCAGGTTGGGGCAGCACGGTGGCACAGTGGGTTCGCCCTGCTGCCTCACGGCGCCGAGGTCCCAGGTTCGATCCCGGCTCTGGGTCACTGTCGTGTGGAGTTTGCACATTCTTCCCGTGTTTGCGTGGGTTTCGCCCCCACAACCCAAAGACGTGCAGGTTAGGTGGATTGGCCACGCTAAATTGCCCCTCAATTGGAAAAATGAATTGGGCACTCTAAATTTAAAAAAAAAAAAAGATTTTCGTCAGGTTCAGTCGGCAGTTAGGAAGGCAATGTTAGCATTCATGTCAAGAGGGCTAGAATACAAGACCAGGAATGTACTCCTGAGGCTGTATAAGGCTCTGGTCAGACCCCACTTGGGAGTATTGTGAGCAGTTTTGGGCCCCGTATCTAAGGAAGGATGTGCTGGCCTTGGAAAGGGTCCAGAGGACGTTCACAAAAATGATCCCTGGAATGAACAACTTGTCGTATGAGGAACGATTGAGGACTCTGGGTCTGTACTCGTTGGAGTTTAGAAGGATGAGGGGGGAATCTTATTGAAACTTACAGGATACTGCGAGGCCTGGATAGAGTGGATGTGGAGAGGATGTTTCCACTTGTAGGAAAAACTAGAACCAGAGGACACAATCTCAGACTAAAGGGACAATCCTTTAAAACAGAGATGAGGAGGAATTTCTTCAGCCAG
The DNA here is from genome assembly GCF_047496885.1 of Scyliorhinus torazame. NCBI lineage: Eukaryota > Metazoa > Chordata > Chondrichthyes > Carcharhiniformes > Scyliorhinidae > Scyliorhinus > Scyliorhinus torazame. Next base: position 6,885,916 of record NC_092718.1, read on the forward strand.
AGGGTGGTGAATCTGTGGAACTCTTTGCCGCATAAGGCTGAGGAGGCCAAATCACTGAGTGTCTTTAAGACAGAGATAGATAGGTTCTTGATAATTAAGGGGATCAGGGGTTATGGGGAGAAGGCAGGAGAATGGGAATGAGAAAAGTATCAGCCATGATTGAATGACGGAGCAGAGTCGCTGGGCCGAGTGGCCTAATTCTGCTTCTATGTCTTGAAATGAAATGAAATGAAATGAAAATGAAATGAAAATCGCTTATTGTCACAAGTAGGCTTCAATGAAGTTACTGTGAAAAGCCCCTTATGGTCTAAACAGAAGATCCAAAAGGCTGTTTTAGACTGGTTGGTATCACTCAGTTGGATCAATTTGGCTTGCGACCAAGGGCTGCACTCTGCCCGGTAACAGGTGGCGTTTGGGTCGGAGCCCACTGGAATGTTATAAGTCACGAGGCTCCAGTTTGGTTTCAATTTTTAAAAAAAATATAGAGTACCCAATTATTTTTTTCCAATTAGGGGGCAATTTAGCATGGCCAATCCACCTAGCCTGGCCACCTTTGGGTTGTGGGGGTGAAGCCCACGCAGACACTGAGAGACTGTGCAAACTCCACACGGACAGTGACCCGGGGCCGGGATTGGAATCCGGGTCCTCAGTACCGGAGTCCCAGTGCTAACCACTGCGCCACGTGCCGCCCTTTGGTTTCACTTTTAATTCTGCAGCCTGGATGGCGGGTTCCAGTTAACTCCCTCCCAAACGACCCAGTTTGATGAGAATGAAAGTGAGTCTCCAGAACGCTTGCTACCTGGGAGTGCTGAGTGAATAACTCTGCATAAGAAGATCATTACCAGCGGTAATCACACATGTAATCAACAAACCTGCTGTGAGGAATGCGTGCTGAAGGACCATCATTGGTAGCAAAGACTCTTAGCCTTTGACCTTCGTCCTTATTATACCCCCCGCCCCCCGGTGTGCATGTGTCTGTCTTGTCTGTATGCGTAGAGGGTGGGACTGTTAGAGGGGGTAAGCTTGTTGTTACCCAGTTCTATTTACTGCACATTTCATCATTTATTCTTGTTATAAATGAACAGTAATTGTGTTTACATTTACAAACCTGGTGACTGTACTTATTGGGCAGCCAAGGGCCAAAGACTTGGGGAATTTTTAGAAGAATGATTGGTTAATTAACTTGTGTTGTGACTCCGCGATACGTTGGGCTGGAATTTACCACACACATGCCCAGCACTAGAAAGATGGAAAGCTTCCATATTGTCTTCACTGTTTCGTGTTAAGTACATGTAAAATCTTGCTTAACAAATTCTGCATGATTCATGAATACTGCTTGATTCATAAATACTAGTTATTCGTACCTTGTAGATCAAAGAGAGCTGAGGACCCAAGAGTTAGAAATTAAACATTCGGACTTTAAAATTTTGAACTATACCCCCAAACCCTAAAATCCTACAGCCCTCCTTCGTCTATCGCATGTAGTACCCACCAAAGTAGCAACATGCCCATCTTGTTAAAACAGTGAGATTGTAGCAGCATCGAACCAAAGACTTGTATTTATGTAGCATCTTCCATAACCTCTGGATGTCCAAGGAGCACTGTGTGTGCTCCCAGCTGTAGCCTGTTTTGAGGGAACTCTACCTGTGCGAGATACTCGGTGCCAACTGAAGTGAGGGAAAATAAATTCCTGAAGGATGTTTGCCTGCACCTTAGACACAGAAATTGTTTACGGCCAACACCCTGACCACCTGGATTGATCCAAATATTTCATTAACTGAATGTATTTAGCCAGAATGACTTTGCATAACAAATCTAAATGCATTTGATGCAGCATGTCAACAGATCGTGATGTACTGTGTGAAATTTATTCAGTTCTGCATCTGGCAGACAATGCAAAGGAATATTTAATGCATTTTGCTTTTTGTGTACCATCCTGTTAGTTATGTTAATAGGCACAAACAGTCATTGAAATACAATTTATTGGATTCCAGCAATCATTCTACATTTGAAAGATTTCACACAATGAGAAATAGAGCATTTACCCACAGATAAACAGATAAAACTCATGCTCCGTTTGAGAGAGAATACAAAAGGCAAATTAAATTGCTAATTGTTTTCAATGATCTTTGTATCTTTGCCACCTACCTGTTGTTTTCTCTGCTTTTGTTACATCTCCCAATGTGAGAGGACCTCCTCCCAATCTCCAGCACTTGTTGTTCTGACTCCCCCTGTCAGGAAGGGAAGATGGGAAGACCATTCTGACGTGGCTGCTCTCGATTGTCCAAATGGTTCATCTTGTTGAAGCAATGGGTCGTGCTGATGTTTCTGACAGGAGATTATAGGTTTTTAAGAGTTTTTCCAATTAAGGGACAATTTAGCGTCTCCAATCCAACTACCCTGCACGTCTTTGGCTTGTGAGGGTGAGACCCACGTAGACACGGGGAGAATGTGCAAACTCCACACGGCCAGGGACCCGGGGTCTGGATCGATCCCGGGTCCTCGGCACAGTGAGGCAGCAATGCTAACCACTGTGTCACTGTGCCACCCCTGGAGATTTTAGGTTTAAGCAGTAACTCAAGGCTGACATCCCCATTGTAATAATTTGGAGTTATGATGTCCTGGTCAGCATTTATCCCTGAACCTACATCTTAACTCCATATTATCACATTGTGGATTGTGGGAGCTTGCGGTGCATAAATAGGCTGCCAAATTTCTGGCATTAAAGCAGTGACTGCTCTTCAAAGGTACCTCATTGGCTATAAAGCCCTTTGGGATGTCCTGGGGCCTTGGAAGATGCTATGAAATGAAGTTGCTTTTTAGCAAGGTGGGAACAAAATGACTGAACTCCCTGAACTACCTGGAGCACGTGTGTTACTGTGTTTGGCTTCAGAAGAAATGGGAAATGGTTCCCACCACTCAGCTGATTGTAGACAGCTGCCTTGGTGACATGGTTGCGTCGTGGTTAGCACTGCTGCCTCACGGCGGCGAGGTCCCGGGTTCGATCCCGGCCCTGGGTCACTGTCCGTGTGGAGTTTGCACATTCTCCCCGTGTCTGCGAGGGTCTCACCCCCACAACCCAAAGATGTGCAGGTGAGGTGGATTGGCCATACGAAATTGCCCCTTAACTGGAAAAAATGAATTGGTACTCTAAATTTAAAAAAATAAATAAACAGCTGCCTTTGGTAAATATGAAAGTAAGAATGGTGGGGACTGTCGAAATATCTGTTGGTATTTACAAATCGGATTACCTTCCATCTTTAATACTGAGTGATGTCTTGACTAGAGACATTTTTTCCATGTAGCACAATGGAAAGGACTTTGTCTCTTTTGTATTACTCATCCTAAGTGGGTCAATGATGGAGGTTCCAGTCCGACTGCCCTGTGCCTGCTGCATTGTGTGTCTGTAGTGGCTGTCAGTGTGTCACCGTATGACTCTTTATTGTCCTTGCAGACAGTCTTTCATCCACTCCGCTTCCCACAGTCATCTTTCCTGTGCAGTCACAGACCTCATCCCCTCCAGGCAATTCACCCCCAGCCTGAGGAATGTGAACAGCACAAACCCCGAAAATGTACGAGCGCACGGTCGAAAATGAATAGATCTCACTGCAAACAAGTGAAAGATCATCACCGAATTCACTGACAATGGGAAGAGGGTTACAATAGTCAACAGGTAAATGAAATTTCAACCAACGATGTAACTGCAGCAGTGCCAGGCAGAGCAGGCTGCACAATGCTCAAATAGAGGATCAATCAATGATGATGACAGTTATAATGGTGCAATTCACAAAGACACGGTCCCTGGTGTTATGGGCGAGGCGTTTTCAGAACCCCAAAATGTATCATGGAGTTCACCCAACCTCCCCCTTTAATGGATTGTTGCTTTTGAAGCACGCGGCTTGTTCCCCAGGTGTGATATTACAATTATGGACACGTGGTTTTTAACACACAACAATGTTTATTCCATGAACTCAAATTAACCTATTAAATAAACATTGGATCTCTTAACACCCCTTCAAAGATAACCCTGAACATAATACAACACTAAATAATCCCTCAAAATGTCCCTTCAAACATCCAAAAGGCTTCAAACCATCAAAACAGTAACACCCCAGGTCACAGTTAATATATATATTTTCTGTTTTATGGCAGAGATATATCAGCTTGGTTGACTTCAGCTCCAGCACCTTGCTTTTCTTCCTGCAGCTCTCTGGAAACACACAGACACACAAAATCTGCTTTTTCAAACTGGCTTTCTCCCTTCAAGCAGCTCACAGCAAACCAGAACTTCTCAAGCTGCTGTCTCAAACTGGCGTTCTCCTTTTAAGCAGCTCACAGAAAACCAGCCAGGCACTTTTAAACTGCTCTCAGCAAAACAACCAGGCGCTTTTAAACTGCTCACAGAAAACCAGCCAGGCACTTTTAAACTGCTCTCAGCAAAACAACCAGGCACTTTTCAGCTGCTCTCAGCAAAACCAGCCAGGCACTTTTAAGCTGCTCACAGAAAACCAGCCAGGCACTTTTCAGCTGCTCTCAGCAAATCTGAAACCAAAAGCAGAAGTGAGCTCAGCTCCCCCCCTGTGACATCACTTCAGCAATATGATCAACTCCATTCCTTAAACGTACATTGCTTAAACATACATTTCTTAAAGGTACTCTTGCATGCCACTGGGAAGAGTTGGATTTGAGCAGCAGAAGGAAGAGGGATTAGGGAAGCACAGGTGAAGAGGTAGATAGAGGTAGGGCAGCACGGTAGTATAGTGGTTAGCACAGTTGCTTCATAGCTCCAGGGTCCCACGTTCGATTCCCGGCTTGGGTCACTGTCTGTGCGGTGTCTGCACATCCACCCCGTGCGTGCGTGGGTTTCCTCCGGGAGCTCCAGTTTCCTCCCACAGTCCAAAGATGTGCAGATTAGGTGGATTGGACATGATAAATTGCCCTTAGTGTCCAAAAAAGGTGCAGTGCAGTTATAGGGATAGGTGGAGGCGTGGGCTTAAGTCAGGTGCTCTTTCCAAGAGCTGGTGCAGACTCGATGGGCCAAATGGCCGCCTTCTGCACTGTAAATTCTATGAATTACGGAAACCATTAAAGCTGGAGAAAGAGGCCTACTGGAGTTTTGGGGGGTATAATTTGGGTGTTGGTAAGTTCACAGGCGGGACGTTCTGTAAAACACTCTCTCTTGCACGGATGTTGCAGTAACCCAGACTCTGGGTTCAGCTGAGATTTAAAAACCATTTGAGTTTTGCCGTGTGTTTTCTCCCATATGCATATCGCGTTGGCAACTGACTGGAGGAGGAGGCTCCATAAATATCCCCATCCTCAATGGTGGAGGATCTCTGTACACCTGTGCAAAAGTCAAGGCTGAAGCATTCGCAACAATCTTCAGTCAGATGTTCCCAGTGGGTGATCCATCTCGGCCTCCTCCGGAGGTCCCCAGCAACATAGCTTTGGGTTTATTGTCCCGTGTACCGAGGTACAGTGAAAAGCATTGTTCCACGTGCAGTCCAGACAGATCATTCCATACATAAAAAACAGAGGACATACGATAAATACACAATGTAAATATATAGTCACAGACATCGTGTGAAGCATGCGGAGTGTAGGAGTACTCTGTAGAGAAAATGTGTGGAGAGAACAGTTCAGTCCATAACCAGGTCATTCAGGAGCCTGATAACAACAGGGAAGAAGCTGTTTTTGAGTCTGCCCGTGCGTGTTCTCAGACTTTTGTACCTCCTGCCCGATGGAAGAAGTTGGAAGAGTGAGTAAGCCGGGTGGGAGGGGTCTTTGATTATGCTGCCCGCTTTCCCCAGGCAGCGGGAGGTGTAGATGAAGTCAATGGATGGGAGGCAGGTTCGTGTGATGGACTGGGCGGTGTTCACGATTCTCTGAAGTATCTTGCGGTCTTTGGCCGAGCAGTTGCCATGCCAGGCTGTGATGCAACCAGATGGGATGCTTTCTATGGTGCATCTGTAACTAATGTGGACATGACGAATTTCCTTATTTTCCTGAGGAAGTATAGGCGCCGTTGTGCTTTCTTGATGGTAGCGTCGACGGGGGTGGACCAGGACAGATTTTTGGAGATGTTTACCTCTAGGAATTTGAAGCTGCCAACCATCTCCACCTCGGCCCCGTTGATGCTGACAGGGGTGTGTACAGTACTTTGCTTCCTGAAGTCAATGACCGGTTCTTTAGTTTTATGGACATTGAGGGAGAGATTGTTGTCGCTGTACCACTCCACTAGGTTCTCTATCTCCCTCCTGTATTCTGACTCGTCGTTATCGAGATCCGACCCACTATGGTCATGTCATCAGCAAACTTGTAGATGCAGTTGGAGCCAAATTTGGCACACCATCATGTTTGTATATCGGGAGTACAGTAGGTAGCGAATGACACAGTCTTGCGGGGCCCCGGTATTGAGGACTATTGTGGAGGAGGTGTTGTTGTTTATCCTTGCTGATTGTGGTCTATGGGTCAGGAAGTCAAGGATCCAGTTGCAGAGGGAGGAGCCAACTCCTAGGTTTTGGAGCTTTGATATGAGCTTGGCTGGGATTATGGTGTTGAAGGCGGAGCTGTAGTCAATGAATAGGAGTCTTAACGTAGGAGTCCTTGTTGTCACGATGCTCCAGGGATGAGTGTAGGGCAGGGAGATAGCGTCTCCTGTGGAGTATGCAAATTGTAGTGGATCTAGGCATCCTTGGAGTATGGAGTTGATGTGTCTCATGACCAACCTCTCGAAGCACTTCACAATAATCGATATCAAGGCCACCGGACGATAGTCATTGAGGCACGATGCCTGTTTCTTCTTTGGCACCAGTATGATGGTGGTGGTGTTCTTGAAGCAGGTGGGAACCTTGGAAACGAGTAGAGAGAAGTTGAAGATGTCCGTGAACACACCCGCCAGTTGCTCCATGCAGGATCTGAGTGCACGACCAGGGACCACGTCCGGACCCGTCGCTTTTCGAGCGTTCACTTTCAGGAAGGCCGATTTGACTTCAGAAGCTGTGATGGAAGGTATGGGTGTGTCCGAAGTTGTTGGGGCAGGTGACAACGGTTTGTTCGTTCCCTCCTCAAAATGAGCATAGAATGCATTGAGTTCAGTGGAGAGGGGTGCGCTGTTGCTGGAGATTCTACTCGGCTTTACTTTGTAGACCATTATGTTATTTAAGCCTTGCCACAACCGACAATGAAATGAGAATCGCTTATTGTCACAAGTAGGCTTCGAATGAAGTTACTGTGAAAAGCCCCTAGTCGCCACATTCCGGCGCCTGTTCGGGGAGGCTGGTACGCGAATTGAACCTGCACTGCTGGCCTGCCTTGGTCTGCTTTAAAAGCCAGCGATTTAGCCCAGTGTGCTAAACCAGCCCCTACTGGTTCCGTGTCGTTAGTCTGTGACTCTAGCTTAGTCTGGTATTGTCTCTTGGCATCCCTGATGGCTTTGCAGAGATCGTACCTGCATTTCTTGTATGGTCAGGGTCTTGAATGTCTCAGACGGGCCTTCAGTAGGAAGTGAATCTCCTGGTTAAACCATGGTTTCGGGTTGGGGCACACACATACTACCTTCTATGGCACGCAATCTTCTACACACTAAAGAAGTCTGTGCCAGTGGTAGCATACCCATGTAGGTTGGTGCCAGTGGTAGCATACCCATGTAGGTTGGTGCCAGTGGTAGCATACCCATGTAGGTTGGTGCCAGTGGTAGCATACCCATGTAGGTTGGTGCCAGTGGTAGCATACCCATGTAGGTTGGTGCCAGTGGTAGCATACCCATGTAGGTTGGTGCCAGTGGCAGCATACCCATGTAGGTTGGTGCCAGTGGCAGCATACCCATGTAGGTTGGCCACAGAGTTCTTGAATATAGACCAGTTCACTGACTCCAAGTAGTTGCGTAGGAGCTCGGTCCTTAGCCAATACAATTCACTCCACATGACATCACGGCTGAAGGCACTTAATTCTGCAAAGGCTATGGGCCTTGACAATATCCCGGCAGTAGTACTGAAGACTTGTGCTCCAGAATTTGTCGCATCCCTAGCCAAGCTGTTCCAGTACAGCCAAAACGCTTGCATCTACCCGGCAATGTGGAAAATTGCTCCGGTGTGTCCTGTACCCAAGAAACGGGGCAAATCCAACCCAGCCAATTACCACCCTATCCGTCTGCTGCCCATCATCAGCAAATTGATGGAAGGAGTCATCAACAGAGCTATCAAGCGGCACTTACTCAGCAATAACCTGCTCACGAACGCTCAGTTTGGGTTCCGCCAGGGCCACTCAGCTCCTGACCTCATTACAGCCTTGGTTCAAACATGGACAAAAGAGCTGAATGTCAGAGGTGAGGTGAGAGTGACTGCCCTTGACATCAAGGCAGCTTTAGACTTGAGTTTGGCATCAAGGAGCCCGAGCAACACTGGAGTCAATGGGAATCAGGGGAAACTCGCCGCGGGTGGGAGTCATTCCCAGCATTAAGGAAGGTGGTTGTGGTGGTTGGAGGTCAATCATCTCAGCTCCAGGACTTCACTGCAGGAGTTCCTCAGGGTCGTGTCCTCGGCCCAACCATCTTCAGCTGCTTCATCAATGACCTCCCTTCCATCAAAAGATCAGAAGTGGGGATGTTTGCGGATGACTGCACAATGTTCAGCACCAATTGCGACGACTCAGATAATGAAGCAGTCCCTGTCCAAATGCAGCAAGACCTGGACAATATCTAGGTTTGGGCTGACCAGTGGCAAGTTACATTCCATAAGACGTAGGAGCAGAATTAGGCCACTCGGCCCATCGAGTCTGCTCCGCCATTCAATCATGGCTGATATTTTTCTCATCCTCATTCTCCTGCCTTCTCCCCAGAACCCCTGATCCCCTTATTAATCAAGAACCTATCTATCTCTGTCTTAAAGTCACTCAGTGATTTGGCCCCCACAGCCTCCTAAGCAAATAAATTCATCACCCTTTGGCTGAAGAAATTCCTCCTCATCTCAGTTTTAAAGACTTCAGGAAGCAAAGTACTATACATACCCCTGTCAGCATCAACGGGGCCGAGGTGGAGATGGTTAGCAGTTTCAAATTCCATGGGGTACACATCACCAAAAATCTGTCCTGGCCCACTCACGTCAACGCTACCACCAAGAAAGCACAAAGCACTTATACTTCCTCAGAAAACTAAGGAAATCGGTGTGTCCACATTAACTCTTACCAACTTTTACAGATGCGCTTAGAAAGCATCCTATCTGGCTGCATCACAGCCTGGTATGGCAACTGCTCAGCCCAGGACCGCAAGAAACTTCAGAGAGTCGTGAACACAGCCCAGTCCATCACACAAACCTGCCTCCCATCCATTGACTCCATCTACACCTCCCGCTGCCTGGGGAAAGCGGGCAGCATAATCAAAGACCCCTCCCACCCGGCTTACTCACTCTTCCAACTTCTTCCATCGGGCAGGAGATACAGAAGTCTGAGACCATGCACAAACAGACTCAAAAACAGCTTCTTCCCCGCTGTTACCAGACTCCTAAATTACCCTCTTATGGACTGACCTCATCAACACTATACCCCTGTATGCTTCACCCGATGCCAGTGTCATGTAGTTACATTGTGTACCTTGTGTTGCCCTATTATGTATTTTCTTTTATTTACTTTTCTTTTCTTGTACTTGTTTGAGCTGCTCGCAGAAAAACACATTTCACTGTACCTCGGTACACGTGACAAACTAATCCAATCCAATAAAGGATCATTCCTTCAGTCTGAGATTGTGTCCTCTGATTTTAGTTTTTCCTACAAGTGGAAACATCCTCTCCACGTCCACTCTATCCAGGCCTCGTAGTGTCCTGTAAGTTTCAATAAGATCCCCCCCTCATCCTTCTAAACTCCATCGAGTACAGACCCAGTGTCCTCTTGAACAAGGACTCCCTTGTGCTTCTGATGTTTTAAGCCTTTTCCCGTTTAGAAAATAGTCTATGCCTCCATTCTTCCGACCAAAGTGCATAACCTCACACTTTTCCACATCGTGTTCCATCTGCCACTTCATTGCCCACTCTCCCAGCCTGTCCAAGTATCATCGGCAAACTTAGCAACAGCGCCTTCAGTCCCTTCTTCCAGATCATTAATTTATTTTTTTTAAATTTAGAGTACCCAATTCATTTTTTCCAATTGAGGGGCAATTTAGCGTGGCCAATCCACCTAGCCTGCACATCTTTGGGTTGTGGGGGCGAAACCCACGCAAACACGGGGAGAATGTGCAAACTCCACACAGACAGTGACCCAGAGCCGGGATCGAACCTGGGACCTCGGCGCCGTGAGGCATAAGGGCTAACCACTGCGCCACCGTGCTGCCCTCTTCCAGATCATTAATGTACATTGTGAAAAGTTGTGGTCCAACACCGACCACTGAGGCTCACCACTAGTCACCGGCTGCCATCCTGAAAAAGACCCCTTTATCCCCACTCTCTGCCTTCTGCCAGTCAGCCAATCCTCTATCCATGCCAGGATCTTACCCTAAACACCATGGGCTCTTAACTTATTTAATAATAATAATAATCGCTTATTGTCACAAGTAGGCTTCAATGAAGTTACCGTGAAATGCCCCTAGTCGCCACATTGCAGCGCCTGTTCGGGGAGGCCGGTACGGGAATTGACCCCGCGCTGCTGGCATCGTTCTGCATTACAAGCCAGCTGTTTAGCCCACTGTGCTACACCAGCCCCTTAATGAATTTATTTAACAGCCTCCTACCCGGCACCTTGTCAAAGGCCTTCTGGAAATCTAAATAAATCACGTCCACTGGTTCTCCTTTGTCGAACTTCATTGTTACTTCCTCAAAGAACTCTTAACAGATTTGTCAGACATGATTTCCACTTGATGAAGTCTTGCTGACTCAGTCCTATTTTATCATGCACTTCCAAGTACCCTGCAATTTCATCATTGCCTCACAAGTGCCAGGCAATGACCACTTCCTACAAGAGAGGATCTAACGATCGCCACTTGACATGACATTCAATGGCATTACCATCACTGAATCCCCCCACAATCAATGCCCTGGGGTTACCATTGATCAGAACCTGAACTGGACTAGCCACATTAATACTGTGGCTACCAGAGTCGGTGAAAGGCTAGGAATCCTACGGTGGATGACTCCCCTCCTGACCCGGCAAAGCCTGTCCACCATCTACAAGGCACAAGTCAGGAGTGTAATGTAATACTCTCCAATTGCCTGGATGAGTGCAGCTACAACACTCATGAAACTTGACGCCATCCAGAACAGAACAGCCCAGTTTATTGCTCCCTCTTCCGTGTGCACTGTCTGCAAGATACACTGCAGTAATTCACCAAGGTTCCTTAGTCAGCACCTTCCAAACCCACGACCACTACCGTCTAGAAGGACAAGAGCAGCAGATACCTGGGAACCCCACCACCTGGAGATTCCTCTCCAAGTCACTCACCACCCTGACTTGGAAATATATCTTCGTTCCTTCATTGTCGCTGGGGCAACATCCTGGAACGCTCTCCCTAACAGCACAGTGGGTGTACCTACAACTCCAGGAACTACAGGAGTTCAAGAAGGCAGCTCACCACCTTCTGAAAGGCAACTAGGGATAGGCAATAGATGTTGGCCTAACAAGCGACGCCCACATCCCGTAAATGATTCTTTTTTTTTCAAAAAAGGTTATTTCGCAAATTGAATTCCTATTGCAGATGTGGTTTCAATGCCGGTAAACACTAACCCACCGGAATCTGCTTTATTTTGCAGATTGCTTTCTCTACCCTGAAGGTTCTGACTCTCTCACTCAGGCTCAATCCCACAGACCCCAAATCACCTCTCCACATCCAAAAAGACGGCACCTAAGGCAGTGCGGCACTCCCTCCGGAATGCACTGTTGAGTTCCAGCCCCAATTTTGTGTTCAGGTCTCTGGAATGGGGCTCTAACCGTCAACGCTCTGTCTCAGAAGTGCGAGTGTCACTTGCAGAACCGTGGCCAACACCCCATCAGCTAGTAAATATAGGGAGAGATTTATCCTGTGGCAGTGTAGGTGAACAGAGTGATCAGCTCTGGGTGAGTGGTCACATTCAGGAGTGCATGCTCACTCGGAAGGGAATGTGTGATGGGAAGGAGGTTGAAGGACCGGGTGTGGAGTGGTGCCAGGTGAGTGTGAGAGCTTCCCGTCCACTGCTCTGTCCCCCTGTTAGTGAACCAACTTTTCTAAAGAGTTGACAATGTCCAATGCCTGTAGTAGGTTTCCCATCCACGTAGTCATTCTCACCAGTTGGAAATAGCTGAGTGTTTAATGCAATCGATGTTTCTGAAGTATGGTGAATGTTGTTATGCGAACATTCTGTACTGGCTGCTATCCACAAACACTTGGCTGTGATTTCCACGCTGTGATTTAAGGAATTAATGCGAATGTCATGAATTATAACCATCGAATAAATGCCAGGGTTACATCATTATTTTACACTCTCTGTTGTGTGAATTCTGTGCTCCGGGGAAAGGACTTGCACAGTTTGGACACCCAGTATCAACAACTCATGGTTCAGCCAATATAAAGTGAAATATAGGATCTAACTTTCTGCCAGCAACACACCTCGCCTCCACTGCCTGAAAATCACTTTATAGGTGTGAACAGAGATGGGAGTCTGAAACCCCAGTGCAGTACTGAGAGATTGCTGAGGGAGGTGCTGTGTTCTGGAGATGTTAAAACTGGGGCATCTTCAGCCGTCCCTGGTGGGTGGAAAAGAGCCTGTGACATTTTGGAGAAGAACAGGAGAGGTAGAATCGTAGAGGTTTATGTCATGATATCCACATCAGCATATCATGGTGCAATCACACACACACTGATGGACAGGTAGTTGGACCAACCAGCGCACACATGACATCGCAGCCAATCACCAGTGGGAGCACACGCACTATAAAACAGGGAACACCACAGTTCCCGCTCATTCTACCAGGAGATAGCTCAGAGCACAGAGCTCACAGCGTGCCACTCAGACATACACCATGTGCTGAGTGCCTCACTAAGATAGTGATAGGGCTGGGTCCACAGGTTAGCTGGTGAAGCACGTACCTCAGCCAGCAGTTCGTAGTTGTCGTTGTTAAGGCAATAAAACAGAGTTTTACCATCTACAGCCGTGTTGGATCATTTGTGCATCGGAACACCCAACACGACAGTCTACAGCACAGAAAAGGCCCTTCGGCCCATCGCGTCTGCACTGGTCAAAAACAACCACCTAACTATTCTAATCCCATTTCCCAGTACTTGGCCCATAGCCTTTGATGCCCTGGGATCACAAGTGAACATCTAAATATTTAAATATTGTAAATCTGCCTCCACCACCCTTTCAGGCAGCAAGTTCCAGACTCCCACCACCTTGTAGCTTTCCTCATATCCCCTCTAAACCTTCTGCCCCGACCTTAAATCTATGCTCCCTGGTCATTGATCCCACCAACAAGGGCACATGCTTGTTCCTGTCTACTCTATCTCTGACCCTCATAATTTTATACACCTCAATCATTTCCCCCCTCTGGTTTCTCTACTCCCCGGAAACCTCAGATTATCCAATCTCTCCATTTAATTAAAACTCTCCAGCCCAGGCAACATCCTGGTAAATCTGCTCTGCACCCTTGCCAGTGCTATCACAGCCCCCCTATAATGTGGTTATCCCCAGTGACCTGGTCAAAATGATCCTGGAACCAGCATCCCCAAAACAAATTATCTGGTCATTATCTCATTTCTATTATTGGATCTTCTTGTGCACAAATTGGCTGCTGCTGCATTTCCTACATAACAATGAATTCACTGCAAAGGTACTTTATTTGCTATACACCCTTTGGGATGTCCTATAGTTGCGAAAGGGCACCAACTTCCTGTTATTCCCAAACTTCCTCTTTTTATTTTATTTTGCCGTTATCGTTTTTGATCGATGGATGATTAATGGACACGGATCTTTAAATTGAACAGGATGTCTGGTTTAGCATAGTAGGCTAAACAGCTGGCTTGTAATGCAGAACAAGGCAGCAGCACAGGTTCAATTTCCGTATCGGCCTCCCTGAACAGGTGCCGGAATGTGGCGACTAGGGGCTTTTCATAGTAACTTCATTGAAGCCTACTTGTGACACTAAGCTATTATTATTATTATGAATCGACCTGTATCTTTAAATCGAGGGGAATGAATGGAATGTATCTTTAAATCGAGAGGGATGAATGGAATGTATCTTTAAATCGAGCAGGATGAATGGAATGTATCTTTAAATCGAGGAGGATGAATGAAATGTATCTTTAAATCGAGAGGGATGGATGGAATGTATCTTTAAATCGAGGGGGATGAATGGAATGTATCTTTAAATCGAGGGGGATGAATGGAATGTATCTTTAAATCGAGGGGGATGGATGGAATGTATCTTTAAATCGAGGGGGATGAATGGAATGTATCTTTAAATCGAGAGGGATGGATGGAATGTATCTTTAAATCGAGGGGGATGAATGGAATGTATCTTTAAATCGAGGGGGATGAATGGAATGTATCTTTAAATCGAGGGGGATGGATGGAATGTATCTTTAAACCGAGCAGGATGAATGGAATGTATCTTTAAATCGAGGGGGATGAATGGAATGTATCTTTATATCGAGGGGGATGAATGGAATGTATCTTTAAATCGAGGGGGATGAATGGAATGTATCTTTATATCGAGGGGGATGAATGGAATGTATCTTTAAATCGAGAGGGATGAATGAAAGGTATCTTTAAATCGAGCAGGATGAATGGAATGTATCTTTAAATCGAGGGGGATGAATGGAATGTATCTTTATATCGAGGGGGATGAATGGAATGTATCTTTAAATCGAGGGGGATGAATGGAATGTATCTTTATATCGAGGGGGATGAATGGAATGTATCTTTAAATCGAGGGGGATGAATGAAATGTATCTTTAAATCGAGGGGGATGAATGGAATGTATCTTTATATCGAGGGGGATGAATGGAATGTATCTTTAAATCGAGGGGGATGAATGAAAGGTATCTTTAAATCGAGGGGGATGGATGGAATGTATCTTTAAATCGAGAGGGATGAATGAAAGGTATCTTTAAATCGAGCAGGATGAATGGAATGTATCTTTAAATCGAGAGGGATGAATGGAATGTATCTTTAAATCGAGGGGGATGAATGGAATGTATCTTTAAATCGAGGGGGATGAATGGAATGTATCTTTAAATCGAGCAGGATGAATGGAATGTATCTTTAAATCGAGGGGGATGGATGGAATGTATCTTTAAATCGAGAGGGATGAATGGAATGTATCTTTAAATCGAGGGGGATGAATGGAATGTATCTTTAAATCGAGGGGGATGAATGGAATGTATCTTTAAATCGAGCAGGATGAATGGAATGTATCTTTAAATCGAGGGGGATGAATGGAATGTATCTTTAAATCGAGGGGGATGGATGGAATGTATCTTTAAATCGAGGGGGATGAATGGAATGTATCTTTAAATCGAGGGGGATGGATGGAATGTATCTTTAAATCGAGGGGGATGAATGGAATGTATCTTTAAATCGAGGGGGATGGATGGAATGTATCTTTATATCGAGCGGGATTAATGGAATGTATCTTTAAGGCAAGCAGCATAATTTGGAAGTTACCAGAGAGCATACTAGTTCCTGCTGGTTTGAACAGGAGGCTCAGACTTGTCGGTACCAGAGAAAAAGATAGGCTGGGACTCGGTTTGATTGATTGGCTGGTGGCCAATGAATGAACCAAAAAGGCTGTACTCTGCCTGGCAACGGGTGGTGATTGGATCCTATCCCAGTGGAATGCGTTTACGTTTAGAGTCCCAAAGAGTTTCAGTTTGATTCCTGGCAGCTTAGAGAGAAAATCCCACTCTCGTTCCTCCGTGTCTCTCTCCAAAAAGCCTGTGGGTGCTGTATTTCTGAACCTACAGAGGACCTGAATGAATCTATCTACAGGAAAACTAGTACAGGCTGCAAACAAAGACCAGACCTTGCTACTCTCTCTCCGGAAATGCTGTGACTGCTGTACTTCTGAGGTTGCAAGAACCTAGATACATGAATGAATCGACAGAGAAGACCTTTATAGGCTGCAGACAGAGGCTTTAAGTTGCAAGCTTGCTGTGAAGGACAGCGTGCTATAAAAAAAGACTTTTTTCCCCCTTTTACCCCGTTCCACGCCTCAGTGTTTGTCTGTACTTTGTGTATGTGTACCAAGGATGTGGGGAATTAGGAATTCGTTTTTAAAAAATAAATTTAGAGTACCCAATTAATTTTTTCCAGTTAAGGGGCAATTTAGCGTGGCCAATCCACCCAGCCCGCACATCTTTGGGTTGTGGGGGCGAAACCCACGCAAACATGGGGAGAATGTGTAAACTCCACACGGACAGTGACCCAGAGCCGGGATCAAACCTGGGACCTCAGCACCGTGAGGCAGCAGTGCTGGGAATTAGGAATTAGTTAATATTCAACCAGTTGTATTTGCTGCATAGTTCATTATAGTTCTTGTTATAACTAAACAGTAATTGAACTTACAAACCTGGTGACTGTAATTATTGGGCAGCCGGGAGCTAAAGATTTCCGGTATTTTTATAAGTATTATTGGTTAATTTCTTGTTGTGACTCCGGGGCCTGTGGGTCTGGAATCGACCGTTCACTAGCCCAGGGTGTCATAACAAAATACATGTACTTTAAACAGCTGGCTTGTAATGCAGAACAAGGCGAGCAGCGCAGGTTCAATTCCCGTACCAGCCTCCCCGAACTGGCACCGGAATGTGGCGACTAGGGGCTTTTCACAGGAACTTAATTGAAGCTTATTTGTGACAATAAGCGATTATTATTATTATTCCAGTGTGACATCAGTAGTTTGACAGATCGAGCCCAATTATTCTCAAGGCCCCGTCTGTGGAGCCTTGGTGAGGCCGCAGCTGTAGGTCTGTCTACAGTTTTAGTTCGCTTACCAAAGGAAGGAAATACTTGCCATAAAGGGAGTGTTACGGTGGTTGGTTCACCAGAGTAGTCCCAGGGATGGAGAGATTGTCTCAAGAGGAGAGATTGAGGAGACTGAACCTGTGTTCGCCAGAGTTTTGAAGAATGTGAGGTGACCCCATTGAACCTTATAAAATCCTTCCCGGGACGTGACGAGGAGGAAGATGTCGGTAGGATGTCCCCCAGGCTGGTGAGTCGAGAACCAGTGGGCAAAGTCACAGGACATTTAGGACTGAGTTCCGGAAATCTCTTCACTCGCGGGTGGTGAATCTTTGGAATTCTCTCCGAGGCTGTGGAAGCTCGATCATTGAGCATGTTCAAGTCAGAAATCAATAGACGTCTGGAGTCTGATAGCATCAAGTGGATAGCGCAGGTAAGTGGCATTGAGGTAGATGATTAGGCATTATCTGATTGAATGGTGGAGCAGGCGTGATGGGCTGAATGGACTTCATCTGCTCCTCTGTCCCTGCCCAACCTGATCATCATAGGCATCAACAACTATCTGCATTTAGATAGCACCTTTAACACAGCAAACACCGAAAGGCATTTCACAGGAAGTCTATCAAACAGAATTTGACAGCAATTCACATTCAGACACATTGGTCCAAGAGGCAGACTTTAGGAAGCACCTTGAAAGAAGATGGAAAGCAAGTGTCACAGTACGCCCGTCAATTCACCGCCCTCCTTTAAGTATGGATTTGTATCTTAAGTAAAGTTTTCTGGACTTCCGGGTGCGGCTATGCAGAGCTAGGTCGCATATTCGGCAGCTCCTGCTTGGAACGGACTTTTGGGCTCTTTTACAGGGCCCCCACGGTATTTGTTTGACATTTCCCGGTGTGGGAAGAAGGCTGCAATATTCCCCCGACAGTGTCCCCCAGGAAGGGTATGTCTCTTGGTTGCCAGACAAACGCAGAAACAGTAAAAGATTTGGCTGCAACTGCAGGATAAACAGGGCCTCTTCCAGCATGCAGGCGGGGGAAGGGCAAGCTTAAAGCTGCAATCTGACCTGAGGGCCTGTATCAAAAGTGAATTCTAGCAGCAGAGGGAACAACTGTGAAAAGACCTCATCAAGGCCACTGAAGGGACTTCCGGTTGCGGTGATGCCTAGCTAGCCGCACGCTTCGGCGGCTCCAGCTCCAACGGACCTTCGGGCTCTTTTAAGAGCCCCAACGGGGAATTTTTCGACGACGCAACCCGGTGTGGGGCGTGTGAGAAGGGAGTCCCCCCCAAACGAAGGAGGAAAAAACCGGCGGCGGCGGCTGCAGCGCGAGGAATCGTCGACCAAAGGGTCAGAAAGAGAGAAGTACAAGATGGCGGCGGAGAAAGCGCAGGCGACATGGGGGCCTGAGCATGAAATTGTGAGACGGTGCGTGGAGCTGCTGAAGAGGGAGGTGCTGACCCCGTTGCTACAGGCAATTGAGGGGCTCAAGGAGACATTAAAGACCCAGGAGACAGAGCTTCGTGTGGTGGAGCAGAAGGTGACAGATATTGAGGACGAGATCCTGGGCCTGGCGGTTAAGACACAGGCGCACGAGGCACTTCATAAAAAGTGTACTGAAAGGATCGAAGCCCTAGAAAATGGAGCGCGAAGGAAGAACCTTCGGATACTGGGTCTCCCTGAGGGTGTGGAAGGAGTGGACTGTGGAGCGTACGCAAGTACGATGCTGAGCTCACTGATGGGTGCTGAGGCCCCTACGGGCCCCTTGGAGGTGGAGTGGGCAAATCGGATTCCGGCGAGAAGACCAAAAGCGGGAGAACCACCCAGGGCGATAATCGTGCGATTTTACCGCCTTAAGGTCAGAGAAGAGGTCCTGAGATGGGCTAAAAAGGTGCGGAGTAGTAGATGGGAGAATGCAGTGGTACGGGTATACCAGGATTGGAGTGCGGAGGTGGCGAGAAGGAGGGCGAGCTTCAACCGAGCCAAAGAGGTGTTGCATAAAAGGAAGGTGAAGTTCGGGATGCTGCAGCCGGCAAGACTATGGGTCACGTATCAGGAGAGACACCATTATTTTCAGACGGCGGAGGAAGCATGGACCTTCATCAAAGAAGAGAAATTGGATCGGAACTGAGGGACTGATGCTGCAGGAAATGTTATTGCTAATGTTACGGTGGAAGTTAATTGAGAAGTAAACAGGGAAGGGGGGAGACATTGGGGAAATGTGGGCGCCGGTGAGGGGGGAAAGACGGGACATAGTTGGAGAATGGGAATGGGGAAGGGGAGGGGGAGGGGAAAGGGAGCTGCGCCATAAGAGGCGGGTCAGGTAAAGGGATGTTCCCGCACCAGAAAGAATAAGGCGGGAAGACAGGCGCAAGGCGGATGGGAGTTCCCCACATGGGGGGGGTCGAGGAGTGAGCAGGAGTAGCCGGGGTCAGTTGAAGTCAGCTGACTTACGGAAGTAATATGGGGGGAGCAATCATGCTAGAAAGAGATCTAGCGGGGAGGGGGGGAGGGAGGGG
Source organism: Scyliorhinus torazame (assembly GCF_047496885.1). Classification (NCBI taxonomy): domain Eukaryota; kingdom Metazoa; phylum Chordata; class Chondrichthyes; order Carcharhiniformes; family Scyliorhinidae; genus Scyliorhinus; species Scyliorhinus torazame. The sequence continues at coordinate 6,905,346 of NC_092718.1, forward strand.
GAGGGGGGGGGTCAACTGGGTTGCTGCTGCGGAAATCCAAAAGGAAATGGCTAAAGAGTGGGTGGGCGGGGATGGTGTGCGACGCTGGGGGAGCGAGCGGGAGCGCGGAGGCGGGATATGGGACTGGCCTAGAGAAGGTAATGGCTAGTCGACACGGGAGGGGGGCAGGTAGCCCCCTAGTGAGGCTGATCACGTGGAACGTGAGAGGCCTGAACGGACCGATAAAAAGGGCCAGAGTGCTCGCGCATTTGAAAGGACTAAGGGCAGACGTGGTTATGCTCCAAGAGACGCACCTAAAGGTGGCGGACCAAGTTAGGCTAAGGAAAGGATGGGTGGGACAGGTGTTCCACTCAGGACTGGACGCAAAGAATAGGGGGGTGGCCATTTTGGTGGGGAAACAGGTCGCATTTGAAGCAAAGAACATCGTAGCAGATAGCGGAGGTAGATATGTAATGGTGAGTGGCAGGCTGGAGGGAATGGAGGTCATGTTGGTTAACGTGTATGCCCCAAACTGGGACGATGCGGGATTTATGAGACAGATGCTGGGGCGTGTACCGGACCTGGAGGTAGGAAACTTGATTTTAGGAGGGGACTTTAATACGGTGCTGGACCCGGGGCTAGATAGATCCAGCTCAAGGACCGGAAGAAGGCCGGCAGCGGCCAAGGTACTTAAGGGGTTTATGGACCAAATGGGGGGAGTGGATCCATGGCGATTTCTTAGACCTAGGGCTAGGGAGTTTTCCTTCTTCTCCCATGTCCATAAAGTGTACTCCCGGATAGATTTTTTTGTTTTGGGAAGGTCGTTGATCTCTAGGGTGGAAGAAGCTGAGTACTCAGCCATAGCGGTTTTGGATCATGCCCCACATTGGGTGGACCTGGAATTAGGAGAGGAAAGGGAGCAGAGAACACTCTGGCGATTAGATGTGGGACTGATGGCGGATGAGGGAGTGTGTGCAAGAGTGCGGGGGTGTATTGAGAGATATCTGGAGGTCAATGACGACGGCGAGGCCCCTGTGGGAGTGGTATGGGAAGCACTAAAAGCGGTGGTCAGAGGAGAGCTGATCTCCATTGGGGCCCACAAAAGGAAAACAGAGGCCAAGGAAAGGGAAAGATTACTGGGGGAGATTTTAAGGGTGGATAGGAAATTTGCAGAGACCCCGGAGGAGGAATTGTACAGGGAGAGGAGACGACTCCAGACGGAATTTGACCTTCTGACCACCAGAAAGGCGGAGGTACTGTGGAGGAAGGCACAGGGGAGGAGGTATGAATATGGGGAAAAGGCGAGTCGCCTGTTGGCTCATCAATTGCGAAAGAGGGCAGCAGCGAGGGAGATAGGAGGAATTAGAGACGAAAGGGGAGACACGGTGCGAAGGGCAGGAAAGATAAATGAGGTGTTCAAGACCTTCTATGAGGAACTGTATAGGTCTCAACCCCCAGAGGGAGAGGAGGGGATGCGGCAGTTCCTGGACCAATTGAAGTTCCCGAAAGTGGAGGAGCGGGGGGTGGTAGGCCTGGGGGCACCGATTGGGGTGGACGAGGTTATTAAGGGACTGGGAAGCAGGGAAGGCCCCAGGACCAGACGGGTTCCCGGTGGAGTATTACAGAAAATATGTGGACTTGTTGGCCCCGTTGATGGTGAGGACGTTCAATGAGGCCAGGAAAGGGGGGACTCTACCCCCGACGATGTCGGAGGCGACGATATCGTTAATTTTGAAGAGGGATAAAGATCCGTTGCAGTGCGGGTCCTATAGACCCATTTCATTGTTGAACGTGGACGCCAAATTGTTGGCAAAGGTACTGGCATCGAGGATAGAGGACTGTGTCCCGGGGGTGGTGCACGAAGACCAGACAGGGTTCGTAAAAGGGAGACAACTGAATGTTAACGTGCGACGACTATTAGGGGTGATAATGATGCCCTCAGTGGAGGGGGAGGCAGAGATAGTGGCGGCAATGGACGCAGAGAAGGCATTTGATAGGGTGGAGTGGGAGTATTTATGGGAAGTGTTAAGGAGGTTTGGGTTTGGGAACGGGTTTATTAGCTAGGTTAGACTTCTTTATGGGGCTCCAACGGCAAGCGTAGTTACAGGTCGACATAGATCGGAGTATTTCCGACTATATAGGGGAACAAGACAGGGATGCCCGCTGTCTCCATTGTTGTTCGCGTTGGCAATTGAACCTCTGGCCATGGCGTTGAGAGACTCCAGGAAATGGAGAGGGGTGATTAGAGGGGGAGAAGAACACCGAGTGTCGTTATATGCGGATGACCTATTGTTATACGTGTCGGACCCAGCAGGGGGAATGATAGAGGTTATGCGAATTTTGAGGTGGTTCGGGGATTTCTCGGGGTACAGGCTAAACATGGGGAAGAGTGAATTATTTGTGATACATCCAGGGGACCAGAGTAGAGAGATAGAAGGCTTGCCTCTAAGGAAAGTGGAAAGAAACTTCCGATACCTGGGGATTCAGATCGCTAGGAGCTGGGGAACCTTGCACAGACTTAATCTGACACGGTTGGTAGAACAAATGGAGGAGGACTTCAAGAGGTGGGACATGCAGCCTCTATCGCTGGCGGGCAGGGTGCAAGCAATTAAGATGATGGTCCTCCCGAGGTTCTTATTTGTATTTCAATGTCTCCCTATACTAATCACTAAGACCTTTTTTAATAAAATAGACAGGAGCATCACGAGCTTCGTGTGGGCAGGGAAAGTTCCGAGAGTAAGGAGGGGGTTCCTTCAGCGTAGTAGGGACAGAGGAGGATTGGCACTACCGAACTTGGGCGATTACTATTGGGCCGCCAATGTGGCAATGATACGTAAATGGATGATGGAGGGTGAGGGAGCGGCGTGGGAAAGACTGGAGAGAAAGTCCTGTAAAGGGATGAGTTTAGAGGCGCTGGTGACGGCGCCGCTACCGATCTCACCTAAAAAGTTTACCACGAACCCGGTGGTGGCGGCAACATTGAATATCTGGGGACAGTGGAGGCGACAGAGAGGGGTGCGGGGAGCCCTGGTGGGGTCCCCAATCAGGAACAACCATAGGTTCGCCCCAGGAAGAATGGATGGAGGATTTCCGAGCTGGTTCCAGTTGGGAATTAGGAGGGTGGGAGATTTATTTATAGATGGGACTTTTGCGAGCTTGGGAGCATTGGAGGAAAAGTATAAGTTACCCCGGGGAAATTTCTTGAGATATATGCAGGTGAGGGCGTTTACTAGACAACAGGTGAGGGAATTTCCGTTGCTCCCGACACAGGGGATACAGGACAGGGTGCTTTCAGGGGTGTGGGTCGGAGAGGGCAAGGTGTCAGAGATTTACCGAGAGATGAGGGAAGAGGGGGAGGAGTCGGTGGGCGAACTAAAAGGAAAGTGGGAAGAAGAACTAGGGGAGGAGATAGAGGAGGGTATGTGGGCTGATGCCCTAAGCAGGGTAAATTCCTCTTCCTCATGCGCCAGGCTTAGCCTGATTCAATTTAAGGTGCTACATAGAGCACACATAACGGGAGCAAGATTGAGCAGGTTCTTTGGAGTGGAGGACAAATGTGGGAGGTGTGGCGGGAGCCCGGCAAACCACGCACATATGTTTTGGGCATGCCCGGCACTGGAAGGGTATTGGAAGGGAGTGACGGGAGTGATTTCGCGGGTGGTGAAGGCCCGGGTCAAACCAGGCTGGGGGTTAGCTCTATTTGGAGTTGCGGAAGAGCCGGGAGTGCAGGAGGCGAAAGAGGCCGACGTTGTGGCCTTTGCGTCCCTAGTAGCCCGGCGCAGGATCCTACTCATGTGGAAGGAGGCGAAACCCCCCGGACTGGAGGCCTGGGTAAATGATATGGCGGGGTTCATTAAACTGGAGCAGATAAAGTTTGCCCTGAGAGGATCGGCTCAAGGGTTCACCAGGCGGTGGCAGCCATTTCTCGACTTACTAGGGGAACGTTAGAGGGAAGACAGATGACCAGCAGCAGCAACCCAGGGGGAGGGGGTTAGTTTAGGTCAAAGATAAAGGGGTTTTGTTACTTGTGTATTGTTTAAAATTTCTGTATTGTTATTGTTGCGTTTGCTTTGTAAGAGGGGAAAAATTGTTGTTTGGGAAAAAAATTTCAATAAAACATTTATTAAAAAAAAGTAAAGTTTTCTGACTTACTTCACCGGATTGTCACCTACACCTTTTTTGGTTAAAATCTCAAATGAAAGAAATTGAATTTAAGTTCAAATAATACCCAGAACTCACAATGGAGAGGTGGAGACTTACTCAGGATAAAGGGAGAAAACTTAATTCGCAGCAAATAGGACCCCAATGAGATTTGGTGGTCGCGGGATCCCTGCCCCCCTGCGAGTCCACCCCCCCCCCCCCCCCCACCCCAGGGCGAAGGGCAGAAAATTTACAGTAGAAGGAACGGTAATGTTGCCTGACTAGAGTGAGTGACATGTCCCCGAGGCAAAGCGACTGCAGAGAAATGAATGAGTCACTTCCTCTGGGATACAACCTTGACTAACTCACTAACCTGTTATTTCATTAATGTTGCAGAAATGGATTCCAGAATTCCTGACTCAATCATTCCCTGCCCTCTGGCCGTTCAACGTCTTGCAAAATAAGAAATGGATTTAGTTTTCCAAAAAGCTTTCCTAGTAAAGATTTACAATGTAAGTCTTGTGCCACAATTACCATTTGATTCTATCGCAAATACTGCCACCTGCCGTACCCTCTTGGTGTTCGTCATCGGGCAAACTATGCTGATGATTTCCCTGTTATTGTGTCAAAGGTGTTTAAATTAGTTCAAGTTGATGAGTTAGCCCTGCTAAAATATCAGAGCAGGAAATGGCCAGTGAGGAAATTGCTGGTGCTGTGGTAATGTCAATGGACTAATAATCCAGAGAGCCAAGTGTCATGATATTCAGATAAACATATCATGGTGCAATCACACACACACACTGATGGACAGATCAACAGACCAATCAACACACACGCAACATCACAGCCAATCACAAGCAAGAGCACACACACTATAAAACGGGGAACACCACAGTTCCCGCTCATTCCAACAGGAGACAGCTCAGGGCACAGAGCTCACAGCAAGCCACTCAGACATCCACCATGTGCTGAGTGCCTCTCTAAGATAGTTTTAGGGCTGGGTCCACAGGTTAAAGGGTAAAGAACGAACCACAGTCATATGTTTACAGATGTTGTTATTGATAGTAATAAAACAGAGTTGTACCATCTGCTACCGTGTTGGTTAGTCTGTATAGCAGAACACCCAACACGACATAGTACCAGGATTGGAACCCAGCAACTGTGAGACCTACCTACACACCTTCAGGAATCCGCCATCCTGCGCCATGGACACCATCAGCCCGCCTCAGCCGCTCCGAATCACTGGAAACCTTGGCGTCAACTGGAAGCTGTTTGAACAGCGCTTCCAGCTCTTCCTAGAAGCCACAGAAAGGGAGAATGCTTCGGACACCAGAAAAATCGCCGCCCTCCTCTCCATGGCAGGGCAACACGCCATCCACATCTACAACGCCCTGGTATTCGCGGACGGTGAGGACAAGACGAAGTACAAGACGGTCCTTCTTAAATTCGAGCAGCACTTCAGCGTTGAGGTGAACGAGAGCTTCGCGAGGTACCTCTTCCAGCAGCACCTGCAGGGTAAGGATGAGCCTTTTCAATCTTTCCTGACACACCTCCGTATCCTCGCGCAGTCCTGCGGTTATGAGGCCACCTCCGATTCCATGATTCGGGACCAGATAGTTTTTGGGGTCACCTCAGTCACCCTACGCCAGCAGCTCCTCAAGATTAAGAGCCTCACCTTGGCCACGGCCATCAAAGCCTGCGTCCTCCACGAAAACGCGACCAGCCGGTACTCCCAATTCCAGGCGGCCGAATTGCCACGGCAGGGGTCCTACGAGGCCGAACGAGTCCAGTCGATTGAGTTCCTCCCGGCCCGCGGCCCGGACAAGGGTGGCTATTTCGCGTGCTTTCTGCAGCCTCCCGCGCTTGTACGCTCCAAAAGAGACGTCGACGCAGAGGGACACGATGCACAGGCGTGCTCTACGCAAGACCGAACTGCGCATGCGCGATGGCGCAACGAACGCCATGACGTCACGACGTGCGGCAACTGCGGATCCGCACATTTAAAGCGGCAATGTCCAGCAACAAATCGACAATGCCTCCGCTGTGGCAGGATGGGCCACTATGCTGCCTGCTGTCGAGCAGCTCAGTCTGCCAACGCTCCCCAATTCCGCCAGCCTCGCAGGGACGTGCGGGCCATTCAGCCTCCATACACCGAGTCATACCCTGACGATGTACAGACCGGTGATACCGACAACCGGGAAGCCTTCCGCGTCGCGGTCATTGACAGGAACCGGATGTCCCCAAGTAGGACCCACCAGCTGATGCCAGTGAACAGCGTTAATCCGGTTGATGAATGGTGTGCCGCCCTAACGGTCAACCCGAATTCGTCACCCACCTACTAGGCTGGACTTATGAGCCTGTTTGAACATTGTGGCATAACACTTTCGTGAGTCCAATGTTAATAGGTTTCTCTTTTTGTCGTTACAGGAGTTCGTTTTTGATGTTTGATGGTTACACTTGTTTTGTTTATGGTACAACCTCGTTGCTATGTTGCACCTGACACCTTCCTATGTATATAGTTTAGCCTCATGTACATGTTGTAGATATTGCACACACACATTCAGCTGCACTCAGTAAACATCTATATTTATTACCACATAGGCACATATTCTTGTAAAAAAGGGAGGATGTCATGATATTCAGATAAACATCATGGTGCAAACACACATACACACTGATGGACAGATCAACGGACCAATCAACATCACAGCCAATCACCAGTGAGAGCACACGCACTATAAAATGGGGAACACCACAGTTCCCGCTCATTCCAGCAGGAGACCGCTCAGGGCACAGAGCTCACAGCGTGCCACTCAGACATACATCTTGTGCTGAGTGCCTCTCTAAGATAGTGTTAGGGCTGGATCCACAAGTTAAAGGGTAAAGAAGGAACCACAGTCATATGTTTACAGATGTTGTTATTGATAGTAATAAAACAGAGTTGTACCATCTGCAACCGTGTTGGTTCGTCTGTATAGCAGAACACCCAACACGGCAGTGGAGGCCGGGACGTTGAGTGTCTTTAAGACAGAAGTTGATAAATTCTTGATTTCTCGAGGAATTAAGGGCTATGGAGAGAGAGCGGGTAATTGTAGTTGAAATCAGCCATGATTGAATGGTGGAGTGGACTCCACTCCTATGTCTTATGGTCTTATGGACACCAGGCTAAGGCTCCATAGCAGTGATGGGCAACCTGGGCTAGTGAATGTGGTGATATGCATCACTGTAGGTACACAAGGGGTTAATGTAGATACACTCGGACTGAGTGAACACTAGAGGAAGCACCAGAGACATCATGACACACAGACATTCAACCAATAGAACATAGAACATAGAACATAGAACAATACAGCGCAGTACAGGCCCTTCGGCCCACGATGTTGCACCGAAACAAAAGCCATCTAACCTACACTATGCCATTATCATCCATATGTTTATCCAATAAACTTTTAAATGCCCTCAATGTTGGCGAGTTCACTACTGTAGCAGGTAGGGCATTCCACGGCCTCACTACTCTTTGCGTAAAGAACCTACCCCTGACCTCTGTCCTATATCTATTACCCCTCAGTTTAAGGCTATGTCCCCTCGTGCCAGCCATATCCATCCGCGGGAGAAGGCTCTCACTGTCCACCCTATCCAACCCCCTGATCATTTTGTATGCCTCTATTAAGTCTCCTCTTAACCTTCTTCTCTCCAACGAAAACAACCTCAAGTCCATCAGCCTTTCCTCATAAGATTTTCCCTCCATACCAGGCAACATCCTGGTAAATCTCCTCTGCACCCGCTCCAAAGCCTCCACGTCCTTCTATAATGCGGTGACCAGAACTGTACGCAATACTCCAAATGCGGCCGTATCAGAGTTCTGTACAGTTGCAACATGACCTCCCGACTCCGGAACTCAATCCCTCTACCAATAAAGGCCAACACTCCATAGGCCTTCTTCACAACCCTATCAACCTGGGTGGCAACTTTCAGGGATCTATGTACATGGACACCTAGATCCCTCTGCTCATCCACACTTTCAAGAACTTTACCATTAGCCAAATATTCCGCATTCCTGTTATTCCTTCCAAAGTGAATCACCTCACACTTCTCTACATTAAACTCCATTTGCCACCTCTCAGCCCAGCTCTGCAGCTTATCTATATCCCTCTGTAACCTGCTACATCCTTCCACACTATCGACAACACCACCGACTTTAGTATCGTCTGCAAATTTACTCACCCACCCTTCTGCGCCTTCCTCTAGGTCATTGATAAAAATGACAAACAGCAACGGCCCCAGAACAGATCCTTGTGGTACTCCACTTGTGACTGTACTCCATTCTGAACATTTCCCATCAACCACCACCCTCTGTCTTCTTTCAGCTAGCCAATTTCTGATCCACATCTCTAAATCACCCTCAATCCCCAGCCTCCGTATTTTTTGCAATAGCCTACCGTGGGGAACCTTATCAAACGCTTTGCTGAAATCCATATACACCACATCAACTGCTCTACCCTCGTCTACCTGTTCAGTCACCTTCTCAAAGAACTCAATAAGGTTTGTGAGGCATGACCTACCCTTCACAAAGCCATGCTGACTATCCCTGATCATATTATTCCTATCTAGATGATTATAAATCTTGTCTCTTATAATCCCCTCCAAGACTTTACCCACTACAGACGTGAGGCTCACCGGTCTATAGTTACCGGGTTTGTCTCTGCTCCCCTTTTTGAACAAAGGGACCACATTTGCTGTCCTCCAGTCCTCTGGCACTATTCCTGTAGCCAATGATGACATAAAAATCAAAGCCAAAGGTCCAGCAATCTCTTCCCTGGCCTCCCAGAAAATCCTAGGATAAATCCCATCAGGTCCCGGGGACTTATCTATTTTCAGCCTGTCCAGAATTGCCAACACCTCTTCCCTACGTACCTCAATGCCATATATTCTATTAGCCTGGGGCTCAGCATTCTCCTCCACAACATTATCTTTTTCCTGAGTGAATACTGACGAAAAATATTCATTTAGTATCTGGCCTATCTCTTCAGACTCCACACACAATTTCCCATCCCTGTCCTTGACTGGTCCTACTCTTTCCCCAGTCATTCGCTTATTCCTGACATACCTATAGAAAGCTTTTGGGTTTTCCTTGATCCTTCCTGCCAAATACTTCTCATGTCCCCTCCTTGCTCGTCTTAGCTCTCTCTTTAGATCCTTCCTCGCTACCTTGTAACTATCCATCGCCCCAACCGAAACTTCACACTTCATCTTCACATAGGCCTCCTTCTTCCTCTTAACAAGAGATTCCACTTCCTTGGTAAACCACGGTTCCCTCGCTCGACGCCTTCCTCCCTGTCTGACCGGTACATACTTATCAAGAACACGCAGTAGCTGATCCTTGAACAAGCCCCACTTATCCAGTGTGCCCAACACTTGCAGCCTACTTCTCCACCTTATCCCCCCCAAGTCACGTCTAATGGCATCATAATTGCCCTTCCCCCAGCTATAACTCTTGCCCTGCGGTGTATACTTATCCCTTTCCATCATTAATGTAAACGTCACCGAATTGTGGTCACTGTCCCCAAAGTGCTCTCCTACCTCCAAATCCAACACCTGGCCTGGTTCATTACCCAAAACCAAATCCAACGTGGCCTCGCCTCTTGTTGGCCTGTCAACATATTGTTTCAGGAAACCCTCCTGCACACACTACAAAAAACGACCCATCTATTGTACTCGAACTATATCTTTTCCAGTCAATATTTGGAAAGTTAAAGTCTCCCATAATAACTACCCTGTTACTTTCGCTCATATCCAGAATCATCTTCGCCATCCTTTCCTCTACATCCCTAGAACTATTAGGAGGCCTATAAAAAAACTCCCAACAGGGTGACCTCTCCTTTCCTGTTTCTAACTTCAGCCCATACTACCTCGGAAGAAGAGTCCCCATCTAGCATCCTCTCCGCCACCGTAATACTGCTCTTGACTAGCATCGCCACACCTCCCCCTCTTTTGCCTCCTTCTCTGAGCTTACTAAAACACCTAAACCCCGGAACCTGCAACAATCATTCCTGTCCCTGCTCTATCCATGTCTCCGAAATGGCCACAACATCGAAGTCCCAGGTACCAACCCATGCTGCCAGTTCCCCTACCTTGTTTCGTATACTCCTGGCATTGAAGTAGACACACTTCAAACCACCTACCTGAACACTGGCCCCCTCCTGCGACGTCAAATCTGTGCTCCTGACCTCTATACTCTCATTCTCCCTTACCCTAAAACTACAATCCAGGTTCCCATGCCCCTGCTGCATTAGTTTAAACCCCCCCAAAGAGCACTAACAAATCTCCCCCCCCCCAGGATATTTGTGCCCCTCAGGTTCAGATGTAGACCATCCTGTTTGTAGAGGTCCCACCTTCCCCAGAAAGAGCCCCAGTTATCCAGAAATCTGAATCCCAATAGGTCAGTAAGATAGGACACGACCAATCGGCAGTCAAGACTCACCCAGAGGTGACACTACCACAAGGGGGCTACCCATATAAAAGGACAGGGCACACATGCTCTTTCTCTTTCCATAGGCGACACTCAGAGAGACAGGGCCTGATCAGGAGGCATCACACCCACCACATGGATTAGAGCAGACTGGTTAGTTAGATTGAGTTACGATAGTAAGATTAGCAGGAGAGTCGAACCCAAGTAGGAGAATTGTTAACTGTTCAATAAATGTGTTAAATCTATCTCTCAAGTCTGAACCTTCCTTTGTCCGAATATACATCAAGGAAGCAGCTTATGCTACATGAAGAAGCATAACACAACATGGTTCCAGGAGTGCCTGTTGAATCCCTCTAGTTCAACTCAACAAATCCGTGACTACCAGCAACAGCACCCAGGCATGATGTTCAAAATTTCGGTTCCACAGCAGCTCGGGTACCACGGCAATCTCAGTGCCAACTGCCGTGCGTTCAGGCAGAGATTCGAGATCTACCTGGTAGCGTCCGACCTAGATGGTGTAGCGGATGCAGAGAAAATGAAGCATCTGCTCAGCATTGCGAGTGAAACTGCAGCAGACATCTTCAAGACCATCAAGTACTCCAAAGGGCAAGACAAGAGAGACTTCCAGACAGTCCTGGACAAGTTTCAAGAATTCTGCGAGGAAAACACGAGAGAGAACGGTAAAAGAGGCGACAATACTCAGCACGAGGCGAAGGTAGACCTGCAAATGCAGAAAACGGCCGTTTTGATTGGCAGCCATCTTGACAAAGGAGCTGCACATGGGCAGTGCCCCAAAAGAAACGTACCGACTTCTCGCGCATGCGCAAAGTAAAGGAGAAGCGATCCACGCATGTGCGATCCATTCCTACGCTCTACGTCACCAGCACCATGACGTCACAGGCCCCGGACCACGCCCACTTAAAGGGGAAATGTCCCAAAACAGTTTTTAAAAAATGTAACGCCGGAAAACACAATTCTTTCACCTGATACGACAACACAATGCCTGAACTTCGACCAGTAGCTGAAAGTAACCTCCGCAGAATCCTGCAACAAGCAGTTAGCACCGCCCTAAGTAATGATTTAGTCCTTGACGACTACAACTCAGACGTTGATTATTTCTTTGGACATCGCAAGCACAATGACAGCTCCGACACAAAAAGTGATGATATGGACCTTGACGACTACGACTCAGACGAAGATTTCATCTTTGGAGATGGCGACACCAGTACCAAATCCGAACCGCAACGAGATGTGTTGTACAGTGAAGAATCCCACACAGATATGGATGAATTCTTCGGATTTGAGGATCTTCAGCCCAGCATCTATGACATCCCAACTCGTGAGTGCAGGATTATGCTGCGGCCTGACGCCAAGAAACCGAGAGCGGTACAAGCCCTCCGAGAACGGCCTGCTGCCGCACAGAGTGGTCCACGCACCGCGAAGGGTCCCAGCCTCCACACAGAAAGCAATGACAGCCTCCACAGCGAGACCAATGCACGATTCCACACAGGGAATGCTGCAAGACTCCACACAGAGAGTGACACAAGCCTCCACAGCGAGCTCGTGGACAGATTCCACAATGGAAGCACAGAGCACAGTCCTTGCATGAAGGTCTAGCAACCTCAAGTGAACAGCAAGCAGACTATGACAGTCTACCACACTCAAGTGAACAAGACGACACTGAGGCTCTACCCACTGTATGCGCGACAAGTGATGATGGCATCCCACTTCCCAGATGTGCAACGTGACAGACCTCAGCTAGTGTGTACAGAGGCACTCAACAATCACAGTGAGACTACTGGTGACTCCGGTGACACCACGTTAATTCAAACCTCAACCGCTCAAGCCTCTCCACAAGCAAATGCATTCCTGAACATTTTGACTCTGGGCGAGGAGCATCAAGAAACCTCAGCTGACACAGGTGAACCAGAAAGGGCTCCAGGCGGGGAGCATCGACAAGCCAAAGCTGATTCAAGTAAGCCGGACATGACTCCAGATGGGGAGCGCCGCGGACTCCGTGACGGCACACTCAAGAAAACAGCAGATGCCACAAAGGACGCTGACACGAGTAACTGTGTTGAAGGACTCGTATTATCCACAAAGGGTGGTCATTCAGCGCAACAAACACAACAACAAAACCTACAAATCCAACAATGAAGACAACAACAAGAAGCGTATCAAAGGCACCAAAGTCAACAACAAGCACGACAAAAACAACACCACTGGAACAACGACTGGTACGACATGGTACAACTCTACGAATGCAGGACAATGTAAAGGCACAGCTCCTAACACTGGCAAGAGTACAGCCATACCATGGCATGACAGCAAAGCTCACCGATTCAAGTGTGCTCCACCACAAACAAGCAGACCAGCTTTCAAGGCAGCTGACATACGGCATCAATATCGCAACACCGATTACATACCACATCGCTACCACAAGCATAGAAAAAAACAGTCCAAATCAGACAACAAACTGATTTGACCACTTCTTGGTTCCTTAAGCACAGGGACGCTGACGGCGTTCTCAAGGACATGTCACCATCAACATCACCACTTCACCAACAAAAGAAGAAAGCCACGCGACCATATTAATTCATGAACTTTGGATTCATACATATTATTTGGTATTGTATAATCATCACTGTCATCATGATTTGTACATGTCATCACTTATCTACCTATTTTGTTCAATTTTCTTTAACACTGTACAGAAAATATGTAACATGAAAAAAGGGGGGAATGTGGTGATATGCATCACTGTAGGTACACAAGGGGTTAATGTAGATACACTAGGACTGAGTAAACACTAGAGGGAGCACCAGAGACATCATGACACACAGACATTCAACCAATAGGTCAGTAATATAGGACACGACCAATGGGCATTCAAGACACACCCAGAGGTGACACAACCACAAGGGGGCTACCCATATAAAAGGACAGGGCACACATGCTCTTTCTCTTTCCACAGGCGACACTCAGAGAGACAGGGGCAGATCAGGAAGCATCACACCCACCGCATGGATTAGAGCAGACTGGTTAGTTAGATTGAGTTACTATAGTAAGATTAGCAGGAGAGTCGAACCCAAGTAGGAGAATTGTTAACTGTTCAATAAATGTGTTAAACCTCTCTCCAAGTCTGAACCTTCCTTTGTCAGAGTATACATCAAGGAAGCAGCTTATGCTACATGAAGAAGCAGAACACAACAGTGAGTGGGCCTCATGGACCAGTGAGTGGGCCTCATAAATGACCCTCCTTCATCTCAGTGGCTTCAAGATTGAAATTGGGCTTGTTCACTCACCATGAATAAGAATAAATACATTTAACACATGCAAATATGGCAGCAATGGATGGCACGGCAGCAAAGTGGTTAGCACTGTTGCTTCACAGCGCCAGGGTCCCAAGTTCGATTCCAAGCTTGGGTCACTGTCTGTGCGGAGTTTGCACGTTCTCCCTGTGTCTGTGTGGGTTTCCTCCGGGTGCTCCGGTTTCCTCCCACAAGTCCCGAAAGATGTGCTGTTAGGTAATTTGGACATGCTGAATTCTCCCTCCGTGTACCCGAACAGGCGCCGGAATGTGGCGACTAGGATATTTTCACAGTAACTTAATTGCAGCGTTAATGTAAGCCTACTTGTGACAATAATAAAGATTGAGATTATTATATTTAATAACTAGTAATGAAAAAGATCAATCATTTGTATACTAACAGCTATCATTAATTTTAATGGTTAAAAACAAAAGAAATATTTGCACTTTGGACACAGAGGGAGCGCACGGCTCTCACAGTCAGTGTTGTGAGCAATCAGCACACACCTCACTTCACTCACCCTCGCTTTGTGTGTCAATCATTTCAGTCAGACCGGCAGGAAAAAAACTACACGGATGGAAATCCGAGGAATGTGGCGACCCTGCGCGCGTGGGCAATGGTCGACAACATGTCTCGTGGGGCCCAGATGGGCTGCATGTGGCCCCGGGCTGGAGGCTCCCCACCACTGCTCTAAATGCGGGAATTCAAATCCCACCACGGCACCTGGTGGAATTTAAGTTCAATGAATACATTTGGAATATAAGCTCTTTTCAGTGATGGTGACCATGACAACAATTGTTGTAAAATCCCAGCTGATTCCCATACAGGGAAGGAAATCTGCCATCCTTACCCGGTCTGGTCTACATGTGGCTCCAGACCCACAGCAATGTGGTTGACTCTTAAGTACCCCCTGAAATGGCCCAGCCAGCCACTCAGTTCAAGGGTAATTAGGGATGGGCCCAGCCAGCGACGCCCACAACCCATACATGAATTTTAAAAAGTAAACGCCGAGAATGTTCACATCAGAGGTGAAAGGGATACAGGAGGATTGTTGGGAAGGTGGAACCGAGGTCGAAGGTCAACTGTGATCAGGCTGCAGGCTCGAGCGACGGACTCCTCCTCCTCTTTCTGATATCTGTGCCACCGACAACAGCCTCCAGTCCTAAATACGCTCGGTGCCGGGTCGGACAGCTGGATTCAGCTTCCTACATTCCACTATTGGCAGCCGTGCCCACGATGTCTGGAATTGTCTCCCTAAACCTTTCCCTTTTTCTACCTGCCTCTCCCCCCACCTTGTAAGACTCTCCTTCAATTTCACCTCTTTGGGGCAGCACGGTGGTGCAGTGGTTAGCACTGCTGCCTCACAGCGCCAAGGTCCCAGGTTCGATCCCGGCTCTGGGTCACTGTCCGTGTGGAGTTTGCACATTCTCCCCGTGTTTGCGTGGGTTTCACCCCCACAACCCAAAGATGAGCAGGGTAGGTGGATTGGCCTCGCTAAATTGCCCCTTAATTGGAAAAAAATTAATTGGGTACTCTAAATTTTTTTTTTAAATTTCACCTCTTTGACCAAACTTCCGAATTAAGTGAAGACTTGCATTTCTTTAGCGCCTTTCCCATCATCCGGCTTTCCAGAAGTGCTTTCCAGCCAATGAGGCATGTTTGAAATGCCATCGCTGCTGTCATGTGGGAAACCTGGCAGCCATTCCGCGCACAGCAAGCTCCCACAAGCGGCAATGTGATGATGATGAAGGATAACCTGTTTTGGTGATGTTGGTTGAGGGATAACTATTGGACCCAAGACACCAGAAAGAACTATAAAGATTTGCTGCATTAAAGTGGCTATATGGACTCGGGTTCCTGTTGTGCTCTTCACTCAAAGACTGGTCATCTAACCAAGCACACACGGGGGAGTGGAGTCGTACATTCTGTTCTGGGCTCGCGTCAGGCTCTCCGTTCACTAACCGCACCAACAAGGGAGTACTGGGGAAACCTTACCCACAGGCAGCACACAGCCAGAATATTTATAAATTGTTGTCTCATGGTTGTGAAGGACCAAAGATTAGTTTGTTGATCCCAGCTCAGATAGTGTTTCCTTTTCCTTTGACTAGGAGGTGGGAAGCGATGAGCCAGGATTCTCCTGATGTGTCTCCAGTGGTCCTGGACTTCCTGGTACATTGGTGCAAAATAATAACCAGGAAAATGAAAGGCTTTATTTTAGATCAACATTAATATTCAGAAAAACGCTATTTTTAACTTTGAAAATGTGATGGCGCAGCTGTGAAATTAATGAAACTATAATTTTAAAGGGATGGTTTTATCACTCGCTGATTGAGAAACAAACCGACTTCCTGGTTCTTTGGATAGTTTTGAATTGAGCTTGCAGACATGAAAGTGACTGGCCGTCTGGGGCGGTACCAGGGGTGGGGGTTACCAACCTCCAGGAGTGCCCTGGAGTCTCCAGGGATTGCAGTTTAGTCTCCAGGACATGACTGCCAGCAGAAAGCCAGAAGTAAATCACAGGGTGCATTAAAAATAGATGGTGTGGGTATTTCCTTAATTTTATTGGAAGTATTGGAGATGGGGGTGATGGAAGGAAGGAGGCTGACTGACTGACACATCAGAAACATCCTGTGCGTCTTCTCACTTTTTTCAATTGACAGGCCGAGCAGGGTAGGCAGTCGAGTGATCGATGGGTGGGAGGTGAGGGTGGGGGCAAGAGGGGGGAGGGGGGGGTGCAGGGGGGGTCACAATGGTGAAACTTTCAGGACTATGTCCAAGACCTGGGAGGTTTAACTGTATCTGGGGGAGCAGCCTCCAATGGGGAAGCATCAGCCACTTCCCGGGTCAACGTTTGAAAAGTAAGTCCCAATAACTTCATAATAGATCATTGTGCACCATTTAAAGTACCCCCTAGTTTTGAGTTTGTGTCCTGAGCGACTCCAGTTTAAAATTGGCAGGATTGGGGTCAGAGACCATTGGAGAAGCCTCCCGCTGAATTTTAATTCTTTCTTTAGCCCCATCCAAATTTTTATGTGATCAAAGGGTTAAGACTCTCTCCTCCTCTCTCCCGTTTCCCCAAATATTCTGAAAACTGTGGTGTTGAGCTGTGTCCTCGGGTGTTGCTTTTCTCAACAGGATACAGGGGAAACCTCCAACATGACCTACTCGATCACTCCCATCACCCCTGGCCTTCTGACCGCCCCTCTTGATGCAAGCTTTCTGATCCCTCTGCAGTGGTCAATCGTGCCCACAGCTCTCCTATCTTGCTCCTAAACAGCACCTCTATATCCCCTTCCTTCTCCCTGTCATCTCGCTGGGCTGAAATCAGATTCTCCAAACTGAAGCACCTAAACTCCCTCGCACTCCCCCCTCTCCCACTGAACCCAAACTTGATGCCACTGAACTTTTCAATTTGCTCTGTGCCAATTGGCTGCGGCAGCTCCCACAGTGTGTCATGGTGAGTGTCCCTTTAAGAAAGGTTTGGTCTTACCATATGACTTGTAGCACGGCTTCAGTGATGTCATTTGTGGGTGGAGCTGGGCTCTGGCTGTCGGGTGAGAGGGGGTTTAGTGTTTGGGTTTCGGTTTGTTGCTTTGGACTGCAGAAGATAAGCAGTGTTTCCCTGTTTTCATTTTAAAGCTGTTCCGGGGAACTGAAAGCACAGTGGGTGTGGCAAACTGCCTCGGTAACTTTAAAGATAGAGTTGCTTTCCGGAGGGAGTTTTGAATCTGCTGGTTGGAGGCTGGATCTCAGGGAAAGGACCAGTCTCATTCAGTGAGATTACAGTGTGCTGGGCCACGCCCTTGAAAGGGGTTTTGGTTTATTGGATTTTGTTATTGAATTGGAACAGCTAAGGGGGAATTCATTAAGAGTTATATACATAGATTACTGTAGCTTTTGTGTGTTGTTTCATGTTTGTAATTGATAACAAATTCTTCCTGTGTTTTATATACGTTAACTACATTCTTATAATAAACATTGTTTTGATAAAAGTGCCAAGGAAGTCTGATGAATCACACCTGAAGTGAAGGCTCTTGTGAACCCTAGCCAAATTCAACAAAACAGTTATAGGTCAGGTGAGCTTCATAATACATTTTGGAGTTTCTAAGCCCTGGCCCATAAAAGGTGTGACAGTGACGGTGAAAAGTTCTTCACCTGGGTGTAAAGTAATACAAATTCTTTCTTCATCACAGAATTTTCCAGCTGAGGAGACTATGCAGGCTATTTTTTGAGCACATTACCAGTGCGGTAGATAACGGGGAGCCAATGGATGTGGTATATCTGGATTTCCAGAAAGCCTTTGACAAGGTGCCACACAAAAGGTTGCTGCGTAAGATAAAGATGCATGGCATTAAGGGGAAAGTAGTAGCATGGATAGAGGATTGGTTAATTAATAGAAAGCAAAGAGTGGGGATTAATGGGTGTTTCTCCGGTTGGCAATCAGTAGCTAGTGGTGTCCCTCAGGAATCAGTGTTGGGCCCACAGCTGTTCACAATTTACATAGATGATTTGGAGTTGGGGACCAAGTGCAATGTGTCCAAGCTTGCAGAAGACACTAAGATGAGTGGTAAAGCAAAAAGTGCAGAGGATACTGGAAGTCTGCAGAGGGATTTGGATAGGTTAAGTGAATGGGCTAGGGTCTGGAAGATGGAATACAACGTTGACAAATGTGAGGTTATCCATTTTGGTAGGAATAACAGCAAAAGGGATTATTATTTAAATGATAAAATATTAAAACATGCTGCTGTGCAGAGAGACCTAGGTGTGCTAGTGCATGAGTCGCAAAAAGTTGGTTTACAGGTGCAACAGGTGATTAAGAAGGCAAATGGAATTTTGTCCTTCATTGCTGAGGGATGGAGTTTAAGACTAGGGAGGTTATGCTGCAATTGTATAAGGTGTTAGTGAGGCCACACCTGGAGTATTGTGTTCAGCTTTGGTCTCCTTACCTGAGAGGGTACTGGTGCTGGAGGGTGTGCAGAGGAGATTCACTAGGTTAATCCCAGAGTTGAAGGGGTTGGATTACGAGGAGAGGTTGAGTAGACTGGGACTGCACTCGTTGGAATTTAGAAGGATGAGGGTGGGATCTTATAGAAACATATAAAATTATGAAGTGATTAGAGAGGATAGATGCGGGCAGGTTATTTCCACTGGCGGGTGAAAGCAGAACTAGGGGGCATGGTCTCAAAATAAGGGGAAGTAGATTTAGGACTGAGTTTAGGAGGAACTTCTTCACCCAAAGGGTTGTGAATCTATGGAATTCCCTGCCCAGTGAAGCAGTAGAGGCTCCTTCATTAAATGTTTTTAAGATAAAGATAGATAGTTTTTTGAAGAATAAAGGGATTAAGGGTTATGGTGTTCAAAATGAAAATGAAAATCGCTTATTGTCACAAGTAGGCTTCAAATTAAGTTACTGTGAAAAGCCCCTAGTCGCCACATTCCAGTGCCTGTTCGGGGAGGCTGGTACGGGAATTGAACCATGCTGCTGGCCTGCCTTGGTCTGCTTTAAAAGCCAGCGATTTAGCCCAGTGTGCTAAACCAGCCCCTAAAGCTGGGCCGGACTGGAAAGTGGAGCTGAGTCCACAAAAGATCAGCCATGATCTCATTGAATGGCGGAGCAGGCTCGAGGGGCCAGATGGCATACTCCTGCTCCTAGTTCTTATGTTCTTCTCATACCTGCAATGACTCTGAATTATACAATTAGTCCTAGTCCTCTGGAGAGGAAATTGCTGAGGCCTTGACAGAAATCTTTGGATCCTCGCTGTCTTCAGGGGATGTCCCGGAGGACTGGAGAATAGCCAATGTTGTTCCTCTGTTTAAGAAGGGTGGCAGGGATAATCCCGGGAACTACAGGCCGGTGAGCCTTACTTCAGTGGTAGGGAAATTACTGGAGAGAATTCTTCGAGACAGGATCTACTCCCATTTGGAAGCAAATGGACGTATTAGTGAGAGGCAGCACGGTTTTGTGAAGGGGAGGTCGTGTCTCACTAACTTGATAGAGTTTTTCGAGGAGGTCACTAAGATGATTGATGCAGGTAGGGCAGTAGATGTTGTCTATATGGACTTCAGTAAGGCCTTTGACAAGGTCCCTCATGGTAGACTAGTACAAAAGGTGAAGTCACACGGGATCAGGGGTGAACTGGCAAGGTGGATACAGAACTGGCTAGGCCATAGAAGGCAGAGGGTAGCAATGGAGGGATGCTTTTCTAATTGGAGGGCTGTGACCAGTGGTGTTCCACAGGGATCAGTGCTGGGACCTTTGCTCTTTGTAGTATAAATAAATGATTTGGAGGAAAATGTAACTGGTCTGATCAGTAAGTTTGCAGACGACACAAAGGTTGGTGGAATTGCGGATAGCGATGAGGACTGTCTGAGGATACAGCAGGATTTAGATTGTCTGGAGACTTGGGCGGAGAGATGGCAGATGGAGTTTAACCTGGACAAATGTGAGGTAATGCATTTTGGAAGGGCTAATGCAGGTAGGGAATATACAGTGAATGGTAGAACCCTCAAGAGTATTGAAAGTCAAAGAGATCTAGGAGTACAGGTCCACAGATCACTGAAAGGGGCTACACAGGTGGAGAAGGTAGTCAAGAAGGCATACGGCATGCTTGCCTTCATTGGCCGGGGCATTGAGTATAAGAATTGGCAAGTCATGTTGCAGCTGTATAGAACCTTAGTTAGGCCACACTTGGAGTATAGTGTTCAATTCTGGTCGCCACACTACCAGAAGGATGTGGAGGCTTTAGAGAGGGTGCAGAAGAGATTTACCAGAATGTTGCCTGGTATGGAGGGCATAAGCTATGAGGAGCGATTGAATAAACTCGGTTTGTTCTCACTGGAACGAAGGAGGTTGAGGGGTGACCTGATAGAGGTATACAAAATTATGAGGGGCATAGACAGAGTGGATAGTCAGAGGCTTTTCCCCAGGGTAGAGGGGTCAATTACTAGGGGGCATAGGTTTAAGGTGAGAGGGGCAAAGTTTAGAGTAGATGTACGAGGCAAGTTTTTTACGCAGAGGGTAGTGGGTGCCTGGAACTCACTACCGGAGGAGGTAGTGGAGGCAGGGACGATAGGGACATTTAAGGGGCATCTTGACAAATATATGAATAGGATGGGAATAGAAGGATACGGACCCAGGAAGTGTAGAAGATTGTAGTTTAGTCGGGCAGTATGGTCGGCACGGGCTTGGAGGGCCGAAGGGCCTGTTCCTGTGCTGTACATTTCTTTGTTCTTTGTTCTTTGTTCTCTGCTCTTTTTCCAAAGCCCCTGTCATTTTTCATTATTTATCCAATTTCCTTTTGAAAGTTCCTGTTGAATCTTCTTTTAATACCTGTTCAGGCTCTTTTTTAAAAAGACACATTGTCTTTTGAAAAAATAAACTTAATATATCTGACTGCATCACAGCCTGAAATCGCAACTGCTCGGCCCAGGACCACAAGAAACTTGAGTCGTGAATACCGCCCAGGCAATCTCACAACCCTGCCTCCCATCCATTGACTCCATCTACACCTCCCGCTGCCTGGGGAAAGCGGGCAGCATAATCAAAGACCCCTCCCACCCGCCTTACTCACTCTTCCAACTTCTTCCATCGGGCAGGAGATACAGAAGTCTGAGAACACACACGAACAGACTCAAAAACAGCTTCTTCCCCGCTGTTCCCAGACTCCTAAATGACCCTCTTATGGACTGACCTCATTAACACTACACCCTGTATGCTTCATCCGATGCCGGTGCTTATGTAGTTACATTGTGTACCTTGTGTTGCCCTATTATATATTTTCTTTTCTTCCCTTTTCTTCCCATGTACTTAATGATCTGTTGAGCTGCTCGCAGAAAAATACTTTTCACTGTACACGTGACAATAAACAAATCCAATCCAATAATCTTCTCCCCGCCCTCCCAACACCACTTTCTGACAATCATCTGAAACTTTATTTTCCTCTTCCTCATTTCACACTTGGTGCAAAGCTGCGTTCTGGGTTTTGACCCACCGTCTGGTTTTAGCCAACGAAAGGGTTTTGGGATTTTTATTTTGATGTGGGGTTTGTTCCTATGCCTGGACCTGGGTTTGAACCCACAATGCCTATGATGCAACCTGTCAGGAGGCATGACTTTCAAGTTCAGATTTGCAGTCTGTTGATGGTGAGGGATGGGAGTGTGTCTATTTGCAGTGGAGAATGCATCATCTCAACTCACTGAACCGGACTGAGATTTATGTCCTGACATTAACCAATTTCGGAGTTATTGATCAGCCCATTGACCTATGTACCCATCCTTGCGTATCTGTATATCTCTCTCCTTTTCTCTATCTTTATTGATTTCTGTATCTTTTTGTCTCCTGCGTGTACTCTCTGTCTCTTATCTATTTTGCTCAATCTTTTTCTCTGACAAATAGTTTTAAAATCTTTAAACAGTGGGGGGGGTTTTCGGATAGAATTATATAATTGATTCATTCCAGTTGAACGCAAATGGATGGGATTGGCTGCTTTACCATTGATCAATGCCTGTGATTTATCATTGTCTTTACCATTGTCTGTGCCTTTCGGGACTTTTGTGTGAGGAAACCGGGGCACCCGGAGGAAACCCACGCAGACACGGGGAGAACGTGCAGACTCCGCACACAGTGACCCAAGCCGGGAATCGAACCTGGGACCCTGGAGCTGTGAAGCAACGGTGCTAACCACTGTGCTACCGTGCTGCCCATCTCTAATTGCCCTTGACCTGAGTGGCTTGCTAGGTAGTCTCAGAGGACAGTTAAGAGTCAACCGCACTGATGGGGCAGCATGTGGCGCTGAGGACCCGGGTTCGAATCCCGGCCCTGGGTCACTGTCCGTGTGGACTAACTAAGGTTCTATACAGCTGCAACATGACTTGCCAATTTTTATACTCAATGCCCCGGCCAATGAAGGCAAGCATGTCATATGCCTTCTTGACTACCTTCTCCACCTGTGTTGCCCCTTTCAATGACCTGTGGACCTGTACTCCTAGATCTCTTTGACTTTCAATACTCTTGAGGGTTCTACCATTCACTGTATATTCCCTACCTGCTTAGACCTTCCAAAATGCATTACCTCACATTTGTCCGGATTAAACTCCATCTGCCATCTCTCCGCCCAAGTCTCCAAACGATCTCAATCCTGCTGTATCCTCAGACAGTCCTCATCGCTATCCGCAATTCCACCAACCTTTGTGTCGTCTGTAAACTTACTAATCAGACCAGTTACATTTTCCTCCAAATCATTTATATATACTACAAAGAGCAAAGGTCCCAGCACTGATCCCTGTGGAACACCACTGGTCACAGCCCTCCAATTAGAAAAGCATCCTTCCATTGCTACCCTCTGCCTTCTATGGCCTAGCCAGTTCTGTATCCACCTTGCCAGCTCATCCCTGATCCCGTGTGACTTCACCTTTTGTACTAGTCTACCATGAGGGACCTTGTCAAAGGCCTTACTGAAGTCCATATAGACAACATTCACTGCCCTACCTGCATCAATCATCTTAGTGACCTCCTTGAAAAACTCTATCAAGTTAGTGAGACACGACCTCCCCTTCACAAAACCATGCTGCCTCTCACTAATACGTCCATTTGCTTCCAAATGGGAGTAGATCCTGTCTCGAAGAATTCTCTCCAGTAATTTCCCTACCACTGAAGTAAGGCTCACCGGCCTGTAGTTCCCGGGATTATCCTTGCTACCCTTCTTAAACAGAGGAACAACATTGGCTATTCTCCAGTCCTCCGGGACATCCCCTGAAGACGGTGAGGATCCAAAGATTTCTGTCAAGGCCTCAGCAATTTCCTCTCCAGCCTCCTTCAGTATTCTGGGGTAGATCCCATCAGGCCCTGGGGACTTATCTACCTTAATATTTTTAAAGACACCCAACACCTCGTCTTTTTGGATATCAATGTGACCCAGGCTATCTACACACCCTTCTCCAGACTCAACATCTACCAATTTCTTCTCTTTGGTGAATACTGATGCAAAGTATTCATTTAGTACCTTGCCCATTTCCTCTGGCTCCACACATAGATTCCCTTGCCTATCCTTCAGTGGGCCAACCCTTTCCCTGGCTACCCTCTTGCTTTTTATGTACATGTAAAAAGCCTTGGGATTTTCCTTAACCCTATTTGCCAATTACTTTTCGTGACCCCTTCTAGCCCTCCTGACTCCTTGCTTAAGTTCCTTCCTACTTTCCTTATGTTCCACGCAGGCTTCGTCTGTTCCCAGCCTTCTAGCCCTGACAAATGCCTCCTTTTTCTTTTTGACGAGGCCTACAATATCTCTCGTTATCCAAGGTTCCCGAAAATTGCCGTATTTATCCTTCTTCCTCACAGGAACATGCTGGTCCTGAATTCCTTTCAACTGACACTTGAAAGCCTCCCACATGTCAGATGTTGATTTGCCCTCAAATATCCGCCCCCAATCTATGTTCTTCAGTTCCCACCTAATATTGTTATAATTAGCCTTCCCCCAATTTAGCACATTCATCCTAGGGCCACTCTTATTCTTGTCCACCAGTACTTTAAAACTTACTGAATTGTGGTCACTGTTACCGAAATGCTCCCCTATTGAAACATCTACCACCTGGCCGGGCTCATTCCCCAATACCAGGTCCAGTACCGCCCCTTCCCTAGTTGGACTGTCTACATATTGTTTTAAGAAGCCCTCCTGGATGCTCCTTACGTGAACTGCCTAAGAGTGAACTGCTTTGCTGTGGGTCTGGAGTTACATGTAGACCAGACCGGGTAAGAATGACAGATTTCTTTCCCTAATGGACATTAGTGAACCAGATGGGTTTTTAAAAAAAATATTTTTATTCTCTTCCTTTATCACATTTTCTTCAAAATTTACAACAGATAATCAACAATAACAACAAATACAATGGCAATCCCCCAGGCAACAATCCCCTCATTCATCCAATTCATGAAAATGCATGATTCATCAGCCCGGCTAGCTCAGTCGGTAGAGCATGGGACTCTTAATCCCAGGGTCGTGGGTTTGAGCCCCACATTGGGCGCTTGTCTTTTTAGGGCAGCACGGTAGCATTGTGGATAGCACAATTGCTTCACAGCTCCAGGGTCCCAGGTTCGATTCCCGGCTTGGGTCACTGGCTGTGCGGAGTCTGCACATCCTCCCCGTGTGTGCGTGGGTTTCCTCCGGGTGCTCCGGTTTCCTCCCACAGTCCAAAGATATGCAGGTTAGGTGGATTGGCCGTGATAAATTGCCCTTAGTGCCCAAAATTGCCCTTAGTGTTGGGTGGGGTTACTGGGTTATGGGGATAGGTGGAGGTGTTGACCTTGGGTAGGGTGCTCTTTCCAAGAGCCGGTGCAGACTCGATGGGCCAAATGGCCTCCTTCTTTACTGTAAATTCTATGAACAAGGCCCATGAGCTATAGAACCCTTCCATCCTCCCCTTCAACTCAAGCTTTACTTTCTCGAGCGTTAAGAACTCCAGCAGACCCCCCCCCCCCCCCCCCCCCCCGCCACACCGAGGCACAGGGCGGAGAAGCCGACATCCACCCCAAAAGAATCCGCCTTTGGGCGATTAGTGAGGGAAGGCCAAGACATCTGCCTCCGCACTCGCTTCCAACCCCGGCCGATCTGACACCCCGAATATGGCTTCTCGGGGACCCGGTTCGAGTCTCACGTGCACCACATTAGAGATTACCCTAAAGACCTCCCTCCAATACCCTTCCAGATTTGGGCAGGATCAAAACATATGAACGTGATCAGTGGGGCACCTCCCACACTGTTCACAAACATCCTCCACCCCCTCAAAAAGTCGACGCATCCTCGCCCTTGTGTGAGGTGCGCTCTATACACCACCTTCACCTGTATCAGCCCCAACCTCACGCACAAAGGTGACACATTCACCCTCCGAGCACCTCACACCATGACGCATCCTCAATATCCTCCCCCAACTCTTCCTCCCACTCCGCCTTAAACCTCTCTAGCGATAACTTCTCTTACCCCAGAATGAACCAGATGGGTTTTTAGGACAATTTATAACTATGGTCACAGTAAACTAGATTTCAATTTCAGATTTATTAATGCTGCCATGATGGGATTTGAACCCCTATCTCCAGAGCATTAGTCCAGCTCTCTGGATTACCAGTCTAGTGCAATACATCACTGCCTCCTGTTAACACTAGGGTTGAGGATATGCCCCAAAGAGCTGGTGCTGATCTCCTTTGAGAAGTGATTCATATTATTTGCTCTCTCAAATTTTGTTTGAATTTCTTGCGACATTTCAGGAGAAACCTGGAAGCTTTGCAGAAAAAGCTAGAGGAGCTCGAGTTGGATGAACAACAACGCAAACGGCTGGAGGCATTTCTGACCCAGAAACAGAAGGTTGGAGAGTTGAAAGATGACGACTTTGAGAAGATATCCGAACTGGGAGCAGGGAATGGAGGCGTGGTTTTCAAAGTTTCTCACAAACCGTCAGGTCTCATTATGGCCCGGAAGGTAAAATAAGTTCTGTTCCTTTTCTAACGCCTTTCTCTCCTGAAACCTTGAGTCACCTGATGAAGGAGCTGCCCTCTGAAAGCTAGTGATTCCAAATAAACCTGTTGGACTTTAACCTGGTGTTGTAAGACTTCTTACAAGAAATGACTTGAGGTGAACAGTGTGGATGTGTTTAAGGGGAAGCTGAATAAGTACGTGAGGGAGAAGGGAGTAGAAGACCACGTTGATAGGGTGAATTGAAGAGCAGTGGGAAAATGCATAAATACCAGAAGGAACCAATTGGGCCGAATGGCCTGTTTCTGGGCTATGAATGATTCTCCTGAAATGTTAATGATGAAAGACTGGGAAAATGAGCTGAATTTATCTGTATCTTTGCTCCTAGCTAATTCACCTGGAGATAAAGCCAGCCATCCGAAACCAAATCATCCGTGAACTGCAGGTTCTACACGAGTGTAACTCTCCGTATATTGTGGGATTCTACGGAGCTTTCTACAGTGATGGAGAGATTAGCATCTGCATGGAGCACATGGTACGGAGGCTAAAAGTATTTGCTTAAGAAAGTCAGGAGGCGGGAATGGGAAATGGCTGCCTTTCAGGCCCAGTTGCAGGAGCGGCCAAGCTTGTTCCCATCTTCCTTCCGTGTCAGCCATTGTCTCCACTCTGAATCGTATCTTTCACCTGGCTCCCGTTCCAGGGGTTTTGCTGCACTTTCTCCACGGTCCTCCCAGCCTGTCCCATACAGGCCAGTCCACATTCCGATATTATCCATCCGTGCCATCTCGGGTATTCCATGCCCACGTTCTCCTGGTGTTTTGCCTTGCATTACCAACACTCCGCTCCTGTTTACATCACGTGTCCAAAGCTTCCGTCAAGTCAGTGCGTCAAACAACAAGTTCCTCTTAACGCCGGCCTTCTCATCCACTCCAGACGTTACAATCCTTAATTGTTTTCTTCTGGCTCTGCTCCGTGACCTTCTACATATTTATCCCAACAAATCTTCTTCAACAGATACAGCGGGACCTTCATAGACTCCCGACAATGCAGGAGGAGGCCTTTCGGCCCATTGGGCCCGTGCCGGCCCTTGGAAAGAGCACTCCACCCAAGCCCACACACCCACCCTATTCTCGTCACCCAGTAACCCCATCTAACCTTTTGGACACTAAGGGGTAATTTAACACTGCCAATCCATCTACCATTCACACCTTTGGACTGTGGGAGGAAACTCACGCAGACACGGGGAGAACGTACAGACTCTGCACAGACAGTGACCCGAGGCTGGAATTGAACCCGGGACCCTGGCGCACTGAGGTAGCAGTGCTAACCACTGTGCTACCGTGCCGCCCACGAAACAGCCTTGCTGGCTCTTTCAAAGAGCATTGCAATTAGTTTCACACCCCTTCCCCAGAACCCTGCAACGTTTCCCCCTTCCAGTATTTATCCCTCTTTGCTTTTGAAGGTTGTAACTAAATTTGCTGCCGCAATGTTTTCAGAGGGTGTGTTCCTCTTTACAACAGCTCACTGCCTGAAAACATCTGGTCTTTGATGCTTTTGCCAATCATCTAAAGTCTGTGTCCTATGGTTACCCGCCCACCTTGCCAGTTGAAGCTATTTACTTTGTCAAAACCCCTCTTTAATTAGGAACAATTCCATTACATCTCCCCTGCTCCAAGGTGAACAATCCCAGCTTCTCCATTCTCTTCACATAACTCCACGTTTTCATTCCCTGGTCCTTCATTTGCATTTTGTTTCTCTATCTCTAATCATTCCTCCAAACCGTATTTTAAGTAAAAACCATTCATTTTGTAAACAAGCGGTGATTTTCAAAGTTTAAGATATTGCATTACATTTTCAATAGCGATGTGTTTGACATAGCCTCTCGCCCTGCCTGTTATTTTGTTGTCATGGATTCATTGCCTGACTGTTTGAACCTTCATTTCCAGGTTTTTAAAGAGGTAGCGGCAGGTGTGGAGGTTTCCCATGGGTTTTTTTAAAAACTGATCCCTTGTGGGAATCGTTCACTTGGGTTGTCTGAAACGCCACTAAGGGCAACTGTTAAACATATAGCTTGAGAATGGGAGGAGGGGGACTGGCCTTACAAAAATTAATGGAAAAAAAATTGGGTCTTTTACTGCACATCCTGAAACTAGTTTGATAACGAAAAAGAGCTAGGGCTGCAGGGTGGCACAGTGGTTAGCACTGCTGCCTCACAGCGCCGAGGACCCGGGTTCAATCCCAGCCCTGGGTCACTGTCCGTGTGGAGTTTGCACTTTCTCCCCGTTAGGTTTCACCCAACGACCCCCACAACCCAAAGATGTGCAGGGCGGGTGGATTGGCCACGCTAAATTGCCCCTTAATTGGGAAAAAATTAATTGGGTACTCTAAATTTATTTTAAAAAGATAAAGAAAAGACCAATCACAAGCTGAAGAGCACAATGGATCCATAATTCAACAGTCATTGATTATTTCTAAGGCTGTGTTAGATCGAGCTGGGCTATAGGACGATTCTCAATCACGTTAGTTTATTGAACGTGCTTCATTCTGAGGCCATTTGGCCCATAGAGTCTGCACCAGCTAATGGAAAGAGCACCCTACCCAACTCCACCCTATCCCCATAACCCAGTAACCCCACCCAACACTAAGGGCAATTTTGGACACTAAGGGCAATTTATCATGGCCAATCCACCTAACCTGCACATCTTTGGACTGTGGGAGGAAACCGGAGCACCCGGAGGAAACCCACGCACACACCGGGAGGATGTGCAGACTCCACACAGCCAGTGACCCAAGCCGGAATCGAACCTGGGACCCTGGAGCTGTGAAGCAATTGTGCTATCCACAATGCTACCGTGCTGCCCCAATAATAACCTTTTTATTGTCACAAGTATGAAGTTACTGTGAAAAGCCCCTAGTCGCCACATTCCGGCGCCTGTTCGGGTAAGCTGGTACGGGAATTGAACCTGCGCTGCTGGCCTTGTTCTGCATTACAAACCAGCTGTCTAGCCCACTGAGCTAAACTGGCTCTTACACGTTCTCCCCGCGTCTGCGTGGGTTTGCTACGGGTGCTCCGGTTTCCTCCCACGCCCAAAGATGTACAGGGTAGGCGGAATGGCCATGATAAATTGTCCCGTAGTGTCCAGTGGTTAGTTGGGGTTACGAAAATGGGGCAGTGGTGTGGGCTTAGCTAGGGTGCTCTTTCAGAAGGTCGGTGCAGACTCAATGGGCCGAATGGCCTCCTTCTGCACTGTAGGGGTTTTATGATCAATATTTTGCTCTCCGGATTGCCCTGTGACTCCGTGCGATGACCAGGGTATGGTGCTGTTTAGTTCACTGAGTAATTCTAATTTTTAACTCTGTATTAGGATGGTGGATCGCTGGATCAAGTGCTCAAAAAAGCTGGCAGGATTACAGAGGAAGTCTTGGGGAAAGTCAGCATAGCTGTAAGTACGACTCGCTCGGTACAGGAGTGTGATGTTCCAGTGTCGAGTAGAATCATCAACTCTGGTTAGCCAATGCTTGCAGAGGTTTCACCACATGACCATCTCCCTCCAATGGCCCCGCCTCCACATTCCCGCCATTGGTTGTCTGATGTGTCAATCATTCAGTAATGACAGAAACAACATCTGCAATCCACCACACTACAGAAACCGCTGTACCCATCGTGTGGTTTATTGGAGGGCCCCCTTCTGTTTGTTCTGAAAAGCTCAAATGACTGTCTGTATAACTGAATCAATCTCCTGTGGCATTGTTCACAGATGGATGATGTGCTATTTACTGCACAAGTGTTCTGCTGATATTAGATCTTTGGACAGCAAGAGGCACACGCAAGGAGACCACACTTGAGTGGGATATAGACAGTGTGGAGATGGGAATTCGGTACACCGGGGAAAGAGGTGCTTCAATTTCTACCCGTTTATCAGTCTCCAGTAGGTGGTGAGATTTTCTCCCCTTGTTCCTAAGCTAGGAAAGTGGAAGTTTCTATTATATTACTTTGGCTGTGAAAATTATTAACTAATTCACTGAACAAGGTTAGTGGGGTATGTCATTACTGGGTGATTTTTACTGGAGAGGGTGCAGAGGAGATTTATCAGGATGCTGGTGGATCTGAGCTATGAGGAAAGATTGGATAGGCTGGATCTGTTTCCCTTGGGAGCAGTGAACATTGAAAGGGGACGAGGTGTATGAGATTATGAGGGGCATAGGGTGGATATCAAGGCAGTTTTCCATCAGTAGAGAGGGTCAAGAACCAGGGGACATAGATTTAAGGTAAGAGGCAGAAGGTCAAGAGGGGAGTTGAGGGAAACATTTTCACCCAGAGTGTGGTGGGTGTTTGGAACTCGCTGCCTGAAAAGGTGGTTGAGTTGGAAACTGTTGTAAAGTTTAAGGAGCATTTAGATATTCACTTGCGCTGCCGTCACCTCCAGGGCTGTGGGCCAAGTGCTTGAAAATGGGATTAGTGTCGTCAGATCTTTGTTACCTGGTGTGCACGCAATGGGCCGAATGGCCTCCTCTGTGCTGTAAATGTCTCTGACTCTAACATTGGTCGGGCTTTTGGTGGGAGAAAGGTTAACTAACAAAGGAATAGCAGCACAATTCCAACCTCCCAAGCTGTGGGAACTCCGGGCCGCTCCCTGTGATAATCGTGTGCAGAAAGTGTTGCCAGTTGCAGCAGCTTGAGCTTTGATTGTGAACAGGAGCTGGCATCACTGCGGGGCACTGAGGCTGAGAGCCATGTGGATAACACGGTTATCGATGTGGTCACTTCGCTGATTAAGAGTCTGCGGATGGAGAGAGGGATTGGTGACCACCGGGTAGTCACAAAGTCCGGGCAAGCAGTACAGGAATCCCGTGAGGAGTGCATCCCACTCTCCAACCAGCATTCAGTTCTGTATAGCGATGAAGGTGATCGTTCACCTGAGGGGTTTAGCCAGAGCCAAGTCCATGGGACCCCCGGTGACTCAGCTGTTTAGGGGGGTAGAAGGGAGACTTGAAATGATAGGTGATTCAATAGTTGGGGGAGCAAACAGGTGTTTCTGCGATGACGGGGGCGATTCTCCAATATTGGGCCCAAGAGTTCGCGCCGTCGTGAACGCCGTCGCGTTTCACGATGGCGCGAACCGGGCCCGGTTACGTACGATTCCGGCCCCCACAGGGGGCCAGCACGGCGCTGGAGCGGTTCACGCCGCTCCAGCCTCCTTTCAATTGCGGGCCAGACCCCATCGGAGGCCAGACCCCCCCCCCCCCCCGGGGTGAAGGAGCCCCCCCCCCCCCACAGGCTGCCCCCGACCATTCCTGCAGAGTTCCCGCCGGCAGCGACCAGGGGTGAACGGCGCCAGCGGGACTCTGTCGTATCGGCGCGGCCGCTCGGCCCCCAGCCGGCGCGCAGCAAACGCGGCGGCACAAATGCCGCCGATTCTCCGCACCTCGGAGAATCGCGCGCCGGCGTCGGGGCGCGGGGCGCAGTTGCGGCGATTCTCCGGCCCGGCGCGGGGCTCGGAGAATCACCCCCGACAGGTCTGAATCCAAGATGATGTGTTGCCTCCCTGGTGCCAGGGACGAGGGTATCACTGAGAGGATGCAGAGCACCTTGAGAGGTGTGGGGGACGGGTAGTTAACAGCCAGCAGTCTTGGACATATTGAAACCAACAACATGGGTAGAAATATGGATGTGATCCTACAATCCGAATTTAGGGAGTTAGGTAGAAAATTAGCAAGCATGACCTCAGAAGTAGTAGTCTCCAGATTACTTCCAGTGACATGCGCACATAAGCACCAGAATAGGAGGAAAAAGGGGCAGCACGGTGGCCTAGTGGTTAGCATTGCTGCCTCGCAGCGCTGAGGTCCCAGGTTCGATCCCGGTTCTGGGTCACTGTCCGTGTGGAGTTTGCACATTCTCCCCGTGTCTGCTTGGGTTTCACCCTCACAACCCAAAAATGTGCAGGGTGGGTGGATTGGCCACGCTAAATTGCCCCTTAATTGGAAAAAATAATTGGATAATCTAATTTAAAAAAAAAAGAATAGGAGAACAAAGCAGATTAATTTGTGGAAAGTTGCTACAGGAGGGAGAATTTTAGACTCTTGCGTCATTAGGATTGGCTGCGGGGGGAGCTGGGGCCGCTGCAGGCCGGACGGGTTGCACCTGAACAAGACTGGGACTGGGTTTCCTGTGAGGTATTCTGCAAGGTCTGTTGGGGAGGGTTTAATCTAGTTTGGCAGGGGGTGGGGACATGGGGCTAAATTCTGTTGGGACAAGATCACAAATGAAAATGGAAGATAGAAAACTAGTTGGATGAGTCTGGAAGGCAGAGGAAACAAAGTTTGGGAATTGAAGGCCAGTTTGTCAGTGCTCGAGGGCATCTACTTGGATACAAGGAGTATCACAGAAACAGCCGACAAGCTGAATCTACAGGAGCAAACGTGGCAATGTGATAGCACAGCTGTGGCGGAAACATGGATTAGAGAGGGACAGGAATAGCAGCTACGAGGAAAGATTGGATCGGCTGGGATCGCTCTCCATGGACCAGAGGCAGCAATGGGCAGATTTGATTGAGATGTAGAAGGTTGTGATGGGCCTGGATGGAGGGGACGGGAAGAATCTATTTACTTAAGCAAGAGGTCAGTGACGAGGGGGTATGGATTTAAAATGATTGATAGACATATTAGAGGAGAATGAGGGAAAACCTTTTCATCCAGAGGGTTGTGGAGATCTGGAACTCATTGCCTCAAAGGGTAGTAGAGGCAGAAACACACACCTCATTTACCAGTTCCCTGGATATTCACCTCGAGTGCCGCGACCCGCAGGGCCATGGACCAAATGCTGGAAAGTGGGATTAGGCTTGGGGAGGGCTTGTTTTTGCTGGCACAGAGACGATGGGCCAAGTGGCCCCTTTCTGTGCTGTGAACCTTCTATGATCCGGTGGGTGGAAGGCTCTTTCACTGACAAGTCTAACTGTGTTGCAAGCAGTTGCCGAGATCAATCATACGCACGTTCCTGTCGATTAGGAAGTTAACAGATTGGCGGGTGCTCGTTTAAGATTCTTCCGACATAGATTCATAGATTCATAGCATTTACAGTGCAGAAGGAGGCCATTCGGCCCATTGAGTCTGCACCGGCTCTTAGAAAGAGCACCCCACCCAAGGTCAACACCTCCACCCTATCCCCATAACCCAGTAACCCTACCAAACCCTAAGGGCAATTTTAGATGCTAAGGGTAATTTATCATGGCCAATCCACCTAACCTGCACATCTTTGGACTGTGGGAGGAAACCGGAGCACCCGGAGGAAACCCACGCACACACGGGGAGAATGTGCAGACTCCGCACAGACAGTGACCCAAGCCGGAATCGAACCTGGGATCCTGGAGCTGTGAAGCAATTGTGCTATCCACAATGCTACCGTGCTGCCCAGAATGTTGGTTTAGCGCACTGGGCTAAATCGCTGGCTTTGAAAGCAGACCAAGGCAGCCAGCAGCACGGTTCAATTCCCGTACCAGCCTCCCCGAACAGGCGCCGGAATGTGGCGACTAGGGGCTTTTCACAGTAACTTCATTTGAAGCCTACTTGTGACAATAAGCGATTTTTATTTCATTTCATGTGGGTGTCACTAGCAAGGCCAGAATTATCCTCGAGACAAAAGAGTCAACCACATTGCTGAGAGTCTGGAGTCACATGTAGGCCAGACCAGGTAAGGATGACCGATTTCCTTCCCTAAAAAACTTTATAGTCTTACAACCACCATTATTGGTGAGAGCAGCTTTCAATTCCAGAGTTTATTAATTGAATTTAAATTCCACCAGCTACCGCGCGGGGATTTGAACCCATTGCGCAGGGCCTCGGGATTGCTAACGACATTACCACAGTGCCATCATCTCCCCTCAGTAAATTTCAGGCTCCAGATAAAGAAAATCAGTTTGAAATTACCCCCTGTGTCTTTCTCGTATCTATGCTTTTGACACTTTCAAGTGTGATGTCTGTACAATACGATCAGATTGGCAATCAAGGTGTCAGTTGTGACTCAGTGGGGAATGTGCTTACCCCAGTCAGGTGGTTTATGACTGCAGTTAGAATCCAGAACTTAAGCACATAATGTAGCCTGCACACCCAGTGCCGCACTGAGGGAGTGCTGCACTGTCAGAGATGTCATCTCGCGGATGAAATGTTAAACCGAGGCCTCTTCGCTCTCATGTAGTGGAACCACTGTGGGTGTGCCTGTTCCACATGGACTTCAGCAGTTCAAAGAAATGTACAGCACAGGAACAGGCTCTTCGGCCCTCCAGGCCTGTGCCAACCATGCTGCCCGTCTAAACTAAAATCTTCTGCACCTCCGGGGCCCGTACCCCTTTATTCCCATCCTATTCATGTATTTGTCAAGATGCCCCTTAAATGTCACTATCGTCCCTGCTTCCACCACCTCCTCCGGCAGCGAGTTCCAGGCACCCACTACGCTCTGTGTAAAAAGACTTGCCTCGTACATCTACTCTAAACCTTGCCCCTCTGACCTTAAACCTATGCCCCCTAGTAATTGACCCCTCTACCCTGGGAAAAAGTCTCTGACTATCCACTCTGTCTATGCCCCTCATAATTTTGTAGACCTCTATCAGGTCGCTCCTCAACCTCCTTCGTTCCAGTGAGAACAAACCAAGTTTATTCAACCTCTCCTCATACCTAATGCCCTCCATACCAGGCAACATCCTGGTAAATCTCTTCTGCACCCTCTCTAAAGCCTCCACATTCTTCTGGTAGTGTGGCGACCGGAATTGAACACTATACTCCAAGTGTGGCCTAACTAAGGTTCTATACAGCTGCAACATGACTTGCCAATTTTTATACTCAATGCCCCAGCCAATGAAGGCAAGCATGCCGTATGCCTTCTTGACTACCTTCTCCACCTGTGTTGCCCCTTTCAGTGACCTGTGGACCTGTACACCAAGATCTCTCTGACTGTCAATACTTTGAGGGTTCTACCATTCACTGTATATTCCCTACCTGCATTAGACCTTCCAAAATGCATTACCTCATATTTATCCGGATTAAACTCCATCTGCCATCTCTCTGCCCAAGTCTCCAAACGATTTAAATCCTGCTGTATCCCCTGACAGACTTCATTGCTATCCGCAATTCCACCAACCTTTGTGTCGTCTGCAAACTTACTAATCAGACCAGTTACATTTTCCTCCAAATCATTTATATATACTACGAACAGCAAAGGCCCCAGCACTGATCCCTGCGGAACGCCACTAGTCACAGCTCTCCAATCAGAAAAGCACCCTTCCATTGCTACTCTCTAACTTCTATCACCTAGCCATGTTCTGTATCCATCTTGCCAGCTCACCCCTGATCCCATATGACTTCACCTTTTGTACCAGTCTGCCATGAGGGACCTTGTCAAAGGCCTTACTGATGTCCATATAGACAACATCCACTGCCCTACCTGCATCAATCATCTTTGTGACCTCCTTGAAAAACTCTATCAAGTTAGTGAGACATGACCTCCCCTTCACAAAACCATGCTGCCTCTCGCTAATACATCCATTTGCTTCCAAATGGGAGTAGATCCTGTCTCGAAGAATTCTCTCCAGTAATTTCCCTATCACTGACATAGGCTCACCGGCCTGTAGTTCCCTGGATTATCCTTGCTACCCTTCTTAAACAAAGGAACAACATCTGCTATTCTCCAGTCCTCCGGGACATCACCTGAAGACAGTGGGGATCCAAAGATTTCTGTGAAGGCCTCAGCAATTTCCTCTCTAGCCTCCTTCAGTATTCTGGGGTAGATTCCATCAGGCCCTGGGGACTTATCTACATTTAATGTTTTTTAAGACGCCCAACACCTCATCTTTCTGGATCTCAATGTGACCCAGGCCATCTACACACCCTTCTCCAGACTCAACATCCACCAATTCCTTCTTTTTGGTGAATACTGATGCAAAGTATTCATTTAGTACCTCGCCCATTTCCTCTGGCTCCACACATAGATTCCCTCGCCTGTCCTTCAGTGGGCCCACCCTTTCCCTGGCTACCCTCTTGCTTGTTATGTACGTGTAAAAAGCCTTGGGATTTTCCTTAACCCTACTTGCCAATGACTTTTCGTGACTTCTTTTAGCCCTCTTGATTCCTTGCTTAAGTTCCTTCCTTCTTTCCTTATATTCCACACAGGCTTCGTCTGTTAACCAGCCTTCTAGCCCTGACAAATGCCTCCTTTTTCTTTTTGACGAGGCCTACAATATCTCTCATTATCCAAGGTTCCCAAAATTTGCCATATTTATCCTTCTTCCGCAAAGGAACATGCCAGTCCGGAATTTCTTTCAACTGACATTTGAAAGCCTCCCACATGTCAGATGGTGATTTACCCTCAAACATCCGCCCCAATCTAGGTTCTTCAGTTCCTGCCTAATATTATTATAATTAGCCTTCCCCCAATTTAGCACATTCACCCTAGGACCACTCTTATCCTTGTCCACCAGCAGTTTAAAACTTACTGAATTGTGGTCACTGTTCCCGAAATGCTCCCCTACTGAAACTTCTACCACCTGGCCGGGCTCATTCCCCAATACCAGGTCCAGCATGGAGTTGGACTGTCTACATATTGTTTTAAGAAGCCCTCCTGGATGCTCCTTACAAACTCTGCCCCGTCTAAGCCCCTGGCACTAAGTGAGTCCCAGTCAATATTGGGGAAGTTGAAGTCTCCCATCACCACAACCCTGTTGTTTTTACTCTTTTCCAAAATCTGTCTACTTATCTGCTCCTCTATCTCCCGTTGGCTCTTGGGTGGCCTGTAGTAAACCCCCAACATTGTGACTGCACCCTTCTTATTCCTGATCTCTACCCATATAGCCTCACTGCCCTCTGAGGTGTCCTCCCACTGTACAGCTGTGATAGTCTCCCTAATCAGTAGGTTTGAAAGGTGTTCAAGAAGATGGCTCAGCACCTTCTTCAGGGCAATTCGGAATGGGCAACAAATGCTGGCCCAAACAATGGCCTCGTATCCCATGAACAAATAATTTTTACACAATCTCACGGCAATAGGTGGAGCAGGGGAATTCTCTCTCTGGAGTCCTGAAGCTGATATTTAGCATTCAATCAACATCACAAGAGCAGATTCTCTGGTCATTATCACGTTGCTGTTTGTGGGAGCTTGCTGTGCACAAATTGACTCCAATGCTACATACATTAAAACAGTGCCTACACTTCAAATGTCGTTGTCAAACCAATTAGGACATTGTGAAGTTTTGAAAGGTGTTCTCGAAACGCAAATGTATTATTAATGTCACAGAAGGGAAAAAAATAGTCTTGGTGAACTGGGGGATTTGCTGTTTTACTACAATGAGGGTGTTGTCCCACAGAATGGAATGTGTTAACAGCAGACAGATGTGTGCTACAGCATTACCTCTCTTACTCCATTGGGCAGTCTGCTGGAGCCATTGCGCACAGGGAGTCCGAGCCAGATGTGGTTCTCGGCTGATGTGGGATTAATTGATGAGGATAATTGGACCAGGGTGCACAAACGTAACACTGTTCCAATTTAAAGTTGTGCCATAAGTTTGTAATTTTTGTATTTTTCACAGTAACTTCATTGCAGCGTTAATGTAAGCCTACTTGTGACACTAAAGATTATTATTATTTCCATTAGAAATTATTTTCTCCATTTTTAAACTGGAAATATCCTATGTAAACATGTCACCCTGTAATTACACTTTGCTGCCAGTGGTGGTGCTTCATTGCAAGTTGGGACATAATTTAGAATGAAAAACCTGACAGCTGGTGGAAGTGGATTGTTAATGCATTTTACATATAAACAGACTTACTCCTAGCGTGTCCTGTGAAGAAAATTATAATTTTTAAAAAATTTAATCTTCGCAGGTTAACAAGGGCCTGGCATACCTGCGAGAAAAACACAAGATCATGCACCGAGGTATAGTAATGATGAGTCGCATTGAATGCTGTTTTCACGTGGATATCTTTCACTAAATTCTGCCTGACTCTCAGGGTTTATAAATGAAAGGGCCGTCACATTGTAATCTGACCAGAATCAGTTCCACACCCAACCATAGAATGATAGAATCCCTACAGTGCAGAAGGAGGCCATTTGGCCCATCGAGTCTATACCGACCCTCTGAAAGAGCATTCTACCCATGTCCACTCCCCCGTCCTCTCCACCCAATCCCGCACAGTGGTTAGCACTATTTCTTCACAGTTCGAGGGACCCGGGTTTGATTCCTGGCTTGGGCCGCTGTCTGTGCGGTGTCTGCACGTTCTCCCCGTGTCTGCGTGGGTCTCCTCCGGGTGCTCCCGTTTCCTCCCACAAGTCCCCAAAGACGTTCTGTTAGGTGAATTGGACATTCTGAATTCTCCCTCTGTGTACCCGAACAGGCGACAAAGTGTGGCGACTAGGGGCTTTTCACAGTAACTTCATTGCAGTGTTAATGTAAGCCTACTTGTGACACTAATAAAGATTATTATAACCTAAACTTTACATCACCAGACATCTGGGGCTGTTTAGCACAGGGCTAAATTGCTGGCTTTGAAAGCAGACCAAGGCAGGCCAGCAGCACGGTTCAATTCCCGTAACAGCCTCCCCGAACAGGCGCCGGAATGTGGCGACTAGGGGCTTTTCACAGTAACTTCATTTGAAGCCTACTTGTGACAATAAGCGATTTTCATATTTCATTTTTTCAAAGGGATAATTTATTCTGGCCAATCCACCTAACCTGTACATCTTTAGACTGTGGGAGGAAACCGGGGCACCTGGAGGAAACCCACGCAGACACGGGGAGACGGTGCAGACTCCGCACAGACAATCCCCTGAGGCCGGAATTGAACCCGGATCCCTGGTGCTGTGAGGCAGCAGTGCTAACCACTGTGCAACCATGCTGCCCTAGTCACTAATTTGTACTGAGAAAATCATTATTAATTTGGGAAAGAAGCCTTTGTTGATTTGGTTGGATATATTCTGTCATTTCCTTGTATTTGATAATGTTCTCTCTCAAAATTACACCCGTGTTTCCTGGTGTTAGTGCCTCCCCCACCTCGTGGTTTAACTTAGATTTTGTAAACCTAATTGTATTTATTTTTGTTTATATCCCCAAGGACCCCCTTTCACCCTTGTAAATGATTGTGTCACTGACCACCACGTATAGTCTCTCTGGCCTAGCTGCATATTTGGCATTAGATACATGGGTGGCACAGTGGTTAGCACTCTTGCTTCCCAGCGACAGGGAGCCGGGTTCTATTTCCGTCTTGGGTCACTGTCTGTGCGGAGTCTGCTCGTTCTCCCCGTGTCTGCGTGGGTTTCCTCCGGTGCTCCGGTTTCCTCCCACAAGTCCCAAAAGACGTGCTGTTAGGTAATTTGGACATTCTGAATTCTCCCTGAGTGTACCCGAACAGGTGCCGGAATGTGGCGACTAGGGGATTTTCACAGTAACTTCATTGCAGTGTTACTGTAAGCCTACTTGTGACAATAAAGATTATTAGATTGTTAGCCACAGTATCCACTACCACTGGACAGGGGATCCTCTCCGTTAGCAATAGTTTTGCTGCATTGAAACAATCACTTCATCTGTTGTGTTGTTTGATATCCACATTGTTTCTGAAATCCCAGCCGTCTGGGGCATGAACCTCCTGAATGTCGACAATGAAGAACTTAGCCACAGAGGCAAAATCTTTGACAAGCTGCTTGAGTGCAGCAAACTTAAAAGAAATGGGGGTGAAGGTCAGCTTCCAAAATTCAACAATCTTTCACAAAATCAAGTACTTTATATTCTTTATTCTCCAAATCAACCACCCATGTATTGGGAGCGGATGAACCCTTAAAAGCTTCATCTTGGGGCAGCACGGTGGCTCAGTGGTTAGCACGGCAGTCTCATGGCGCTGAGGTCCCAGGTTCGACCCCGGCTCTGGGTCACTGTCCGTGTGGAGTTTACACATTCTCCCCGTGTTTGCGTGGGTTTCGCCCCCACAACCCAAAAATGTGCAAGCTAGGTGGATTGACCACGCTAAAGTGCCCCTTAATTGGAAAAAATGAACTGGGTACTCTAAATTTATTTTTAAAAAGCTTCATCTCCATAATTCATGATGAGGTGATGAACCACACTCTTCACAAAGTTCAAACTGAAGAATGTTGGTCCCCAGTCTTCATATTTGAAATTTGGATTTTGCGTCATGGTGGTTTTCAACCCCAGTCCTGACCATTAGTATTGTTAATCTGCTGGAGGGACTCAGTCCCACGTAACCAACAGCCGCTGGCATTCACTGTGTCTCACTGAGCTGCTTCAGAGCCCTTGTGTTGTGCACAAAATAATATTCACACCATGTTGCCATACCAACAATCCATTTTCCGAGCATAAAGTCAGACAGGTTCAGGTCTGGAATGCTCTGCCCGAGAGTGTCGTGGAGGCCGGTTCAATGGAGGCATTTTTCGTCAGTATTCACTCAGGAAAAAGATAATGTTGTGGAGGAGAATGCTGAGCTCCAGGTAAATAGATTAGATGGCATTGAGGTACGTAGGGAAGAGGTGTTGGCAATTCTGGACAGGCTGAAAATAGATAAGTCCCCGGGACCTGATGGGATTTATCCTAGGATTCTCTGGGAGGCCAGGGAAGAGATTGCTGGACCATTGGCTTTGATTTTTATGTCATCATTGGATACAGGAATAGTGCCAGAGGACTGGAGGATAGCAAATGTGGTCCCTTTGTTCAAAAAGGGGAGCAGAGACAACCCCGGCAACTATAGACCGGTGAGCCTCACGTCTGTAGTGGGTAAAGTCTTGGAGGGGATTATAAGAGACAAGATTTATAATCATCTAGATAGGAATAATATGATCAGGGATAGTCAGCATGGCTTTGTGAAGGGTAGGTCATGCCTCACAAACCTTATCGAGTTCTTTGAGAAGGTGACTGAACAGGTAGACGAGGGTAGAGCAGTTGATGTGGTGTATATGGATTTCAGCAAAGCGTTTGATAAGGTTCCCCACGGTAGGCTATTGCAGAAAATACGGAGGCTGGGGATTGAGGGTGATTTAGAGATGTGGATCAGAAATTGGCTAGCTGAAAGAAGACAGAAGGTGGTGGTTGATGGGAAATGTTCAGAATGGAGTTCTGTCACAAGTGGAGTACCACAAGGATCTGTTCTGGGGCCGTTGCTGTTTGTCATTTTTATCAATGACCTAGAGGAAGGTGCAGAAGGGTGGATGAGTACATTTGCAGACGATACTAAAGTCGGTGGTGTTGTCGATAGTGTGGAAGGAAGTAGCAGGTTACAGAGGGATATAGATAAGCTGCAGTGCTGGGCTGAGAGGTGGCAAATGGAGTTTAATGTAGAGAAGTGTGAGGTGATTCACTTTGGAAGGAAAAACAGGAATGTGGAATATTTGGCTAATGGAAAAGTTCTTGAAAGTGTGGATGAGCAGAGGGATCTAGGTGTCCATGTACATAGATCCCTGAAAGTTGCCACCCAGGTTGATAGGGTGGTGAAGAAGGCCTATGGAGTGTTGGCCTTTATTGGTAGAGGGATTGAGTTCCGGAGTCAGGAGGTCATGTTGCAGCTGTACAGAACTCTGGTACGGCCGCATTTGGAGTATTGCGTACAGTTCTGGTCACCGCATTATAGGAAGGACGTGGAGGCTTTGGAACGGGTGCAGAGGAGATTTACCAGGATGTTGCCTGGTATGGAGGGAAAATCTTATGAGGAAAGGCTGATGGACTTGAGGTTGTTTTCGTTAGAGAGAAGAAGGTTAAGAGGAGACTTAATAGAGGCATACAAAATGATCAGAGGGTTAGATAGGGTGGACAGTGAGAGCCTTCTCCCGCGGATGGAAATGGCTAGCACGAGGGGACATAGCCTTAAACTGAGGGGTAATAGATATAGGACAGAGGTCAGGGGTAGGTTCTTTACGCAAAGAGTAGTGAGGCCGTGGAATGCCCTACCTGCTACAGTAGTGAACTCGCCAACATTGAGGGCATTTAAAAGTTTATTGGATAAACATATGGATGATAATGGTATAGTGTAGGTTAGATGGCTTTTGTTTCGGTGCAACATCGTGGGCCGAAGGGCCTGTACTGCGCTGTATTGTTCTATGTTCTATGTTCTAAAAGGAAGTGAGACTGTTATCTGAAAAGGAAGAATGTGCAGGGTTCTGGTGAAAAGGTGGGGGGAATGTCAGTTCGCCGGAGAGGCAGTACAGACTCGATCGGCCAAACTGCCACCTCCTGCCACTGCTGTGATTCTGCATGTATACGGATCCTGTAATAGTCCCAAGGTGCTCCACAGGAGCAATTATTAAACCAAGTCTGAGTCACATTAGGACAGGTGTCCAAATACTTGGTGAAAGAGGCTGGTTTACAGGAGTGTCTTAAAGGAGAGAGCAATGCAGATGTTTAGGGAGGGAATTCGAGAGCTTAGGGTCCAGGCAGCTGAAAGCATGACCACCAATGGTGGACTGTAAAAGAAAATCCTTCAAGAAACTCCTTAAAACCTACTTTTAGACCAAATATTTGATCCCCTGGCCAATATTGCCGTCTGTGACCTGGCGTGATTTGCTTTGATGGATTACACTCCTGTGAACCACCGTTGGATATTTTGGCACATTAAAGGCACTGACAGAGATGGGTTCAGTTAGCACCATCAGGTTTTGTTTCTACACAAGCAATGATGTTTCACTTTAACTCTTTGGGGAGCAAATATACATTAAAAAAAAAAAAAAAAAATGACAGGTCAGGCTCCCCACACAAAATGATTTGCAGCTGTTTGGGGTCAGATTTCAGGTAAAGTAAATCCACTTTAATCTTACTATTAGCTTCATCTTGGTATTTCTCCGTATCTCACTCTCCCCTATTGGGCTGTCGTTATAAATCAATATCCAGATGATCCAGTTTAATCCTCTGCTGCGTTCCACTGGGACTTTACTGCAGTTACCTGCAGTAAATAGTAATGGGATGCCAGCTGCTTGGATGAATCTGGTAGTCCACTAGGTTAAAGTATAAATTACATAATGAGAGACACAGTGATCCATTTAAACTGTGTTCAGATTATCAACACAACATTCCTCTAAAACCTGTACCTTCAGTTCCTTTGAGCCACATGGATTCAAAAGCACGCAGCAAGCTGCAGATAGAATTTTAAAAATGAAATACTCGACAATCATTTTGCACTTGTCCTACCTCTTCAGATGTCCATATCCCTCTGACAACCCTCACTGGGTTTATTATCTATCTGTGTGCAAGGTGATGTAAGGCTATACGCCTCTGTGGCTACCAAAGTCTCCACACACTGTCCGTTTGTGCTTAAGTCCAGCTAAGAGTCAGTAGGCTGATCTTTGCTCCACTATTAAGACGTCAGTGTTCATTCATTCACTCAAATTATATCATGGAACGACCCAGTATAGGAGGAGGTTGTTTGAATCATTGTACCCGTGTTGGCTGTTTTGAAAGAGCTGACAATTAGTCCCACTCCTTCCCCGTACACCTACAAGTTTTTCCTTTACGAGTATATATTCAGATTTACTCAATGTTCTCAAATCCACTAAATTGCTTCTCCTTCATTAACCTGTGGTAGTCTGTGTAGAAGTATAATGGGACCTGGTAATGCTGGAACACCATTGGTAGATAGTGTATGTTTCCTATTGGTCAAGCTGTATGGTAGCTCCGCCCTGCAAGGCGGGGTATAAGAGCCCGTGCCGCCCCAACAGCCTTCATTCTGTACCTGAGCTGCTGGGGGAAATATCAAGCTTGTTAAAGCCTTCAGTTGGACTACAACCTCGCTTTAGTGGTCATTGATCGTGTATCACCACCTACCCTCACTATTATTGAATGTTGACAGTTCCTGCTTCTGTTGCTATGTCTGTAAATTCCTGTGACAGCGTTTGCTGCTTAATCTTCCTGTGTGTTGAAATTTATGAAGTTATTTTAACTTTGAATTCAACCATGCTGCTTTTCCCAATAACTTGTCAAAGCAGAAGTCAGAAACATATCATTTCTTGGATTTCCAAATCGTGTTTCTTTTCCAGATGTCAAACCTTCG
This sequence comes from Scyliorhinus torazame, assembly GCF_047496885.1. Classification (NCBI taxonomy): domain Eukaryota; kingdom Metazoa; phylum Chordata; class Chondrichthyes; order Carcharhiniformes; family Scyliorhinidae; genus Scyliorhinus; species Scyliorhinus torazame. The sequence continues at coordinate 6,949,721 of NC_092718.1, forward strand.
AACATTCTGGTGAATTCTCGCGGTGAAATCAAACTGTGTGACTTTGGGGTTAGTGGACAGCTGATCGACTCCATGGCTAACTCATTCGTTGGGACGAGGTCTTATATGTCAGTAAGTTCAGTTCCGTTATCACAGTGGGGGTGGATTGCTCTGATCTTAGTGACACTGTGACGGGTTCCCCCAGGAAAAATAGAATCTTAAAATCTAAGCCCGGGAATCTGAAGCAAGACCAGGAAAGTGCTGGAAGCATTCAGCAGGAATGGGAGAGTCCTGATGTTTGTGCGAAATGAAAACGTTTACTCTGCTGCCTTTCTTGTGTTTGAATTTGGGAACGTGTTGAGAATGAGATTTACTCTGTAGCCCTGAAATTGGGGGATCATTTTCTGAGACTTGCCACGTTGGGCTTTAAAATCAGAGAGTTGAGTTGGGCCTGCTGCAAGACAAGGGACTGTTTTCCAAATGTGGGTTTTAATGATTTGGAAAATCAGGTGGTTCCTGGGTGTCCAACAACTCTTGGATTTGTGTTCGCAGTTTCAGGCCTTGTATCTGTCGAGAGAGATTCAGCACCCAATTCTCAATTTCATGAAATTCACAAAAATAGTTAAACGCAGCGAATAAAGATTGTTTGGTCAGTTTATCTTCTGTTTCCATTTATTTATTGCAAAAATACCCTTAACTTGACATTGATGAATGTTATTTTGGCAGTTTCACTAAGTATCTTCCAATGAAACAACACCAGGGAGATGTCGCATTGTGATACTGTCACTGGATTAGTAATCCAGAAACCCCGGCTGATGCTCTGTGGCCATGGGTTCAAATCCCACTATTTAATTAATAAAATCTCAGTAATGTGACCGTGAAACTCGCATCAATTATTGTAAAAGCCCATCAGGTTCACCAATGTCCTTTAGGGAAGGAAATCTGCCATCCTTATCCGGTCTGGCCTACATGCGACCCCAGACCCATAACTGCCCTCCAAAATGGCCCAGCAAGCCACCCGACTTCAAGGGCAATTAGGGATGGGTGAAAAATGCTGGCCATTGAAATAATTTTAAAAATGGAGGCCATTCAGCCTTTCGCACTATCGAGTTAGTCCCCCCGACCGGCTCTTCCCCCATTGTCTTGCATTTCTTTTCCTTTTCAAGTATTTACCCAATTTACTTTTAGTCTTCAATCAGATTCCACTCCACTTTCAAGCAGAGACCTGAATACGCTCCACCCAATATTGGCATGTGTGTTTCTAGGATATGTTTGGGCACAGAACATTGGCCCCATTGTACCTATTTTATGCCTGTAAGACAGGAACAACAGAGTCAAATTTCTACTCCCTCCCTCCGGTAGGTTTTGCAAAGCTATGGGGAATAAACAGGAGGAGGGTGGCTAATTCGCGAGCTCTTCCAAAAATCTAGAACAGGCGGGATGGGCCGCATGCTGTGGCCAAGAAGACATCTCGCAGGAAAACCAACCTCATTACCTCTATATTTTGACTTTGTTTAGCCTGAAAGACTCCAGGGGACACATTATTCTGTTCAGTCCGATATCTGGAGTATGGGCCTCTCTCTGGTAGAGATGGCAATCGGCAGGTATCCAATTCCTCCACCTGATGCTAAGGAACTCGAACAAATCTTTGGCTGTCGCACGGGAGAAGATTCAACATCCTCGGAGCCAAATCCTCAACCTCCTGGACGCCCAGGGAGCTGTGAGTTTAGATTGTGTGCTCATTTTCTCATCATTCACGCAGAGAGTTAAATACTGGGTAGGGCAGCACGGTGGCGCAGTGGTAGCACTGCAGTCTCACGGCGCCGAGGTCCCAGGTTCAATCCCGGCTCTGGGTCACTGTCCGTGTGGAGGTTGCACATTCTCCCTGTGTTTGCATGGGTTTCACCCCCACAACCCAAGGATGTGCAAGATAGGTGGATTGACCACGCTAAATTGCCCCTTAATTGTAAAAAATGAATTGGGTACTCTAAATTTATAATAATAAAAAAATATATACTGGGATACTGTGGGCCTGCATCATTGGAGTAAGGGAAGACTGTGATACTGTGGACCTCTTTGCTAAGGTAGTTCAGTCAATACCATCTACGGGCGGCACGGTAACATAGTGGTTAGCACTGTTGCTTCACAGCTCCAGGGTCCCAGGTTCGATTCCCGGCTTGGGTCACTGTTTGTGCGGAGTCTGCACCTTCTCCCCGTGTCTGTGTGGGTTTCCTCCGGATGCTCCGGTTTCCGCCCACAAGTCCCGAAAGACGTGCTTTTTAGGTAATTTGGATATTCTGAATTCTCCCTCTGTGTACCCGAACAGGCGCCGGAATGTAGGGGATTTTTACAGTACCTTCATTGCAGGGTTAATACAAGCCTACTTGTGACACTAATAAAGATTATTACAAAATACACTGCAGTAACTCCGCAAGGTTCCTTAGCCAGCACCTTCCAAAGCCCACGACCACTGCCATCTAGAAGGACGAGCAGCAGATACCTGGGAACCCCACCACCTGGAGGTTCCCCTCCAAGTCACTCACCACCCTGACTTGGAAATATATCGCCGTTCCTTCACTGTCCCTGGGGCAACATCCTGGAACTCCCTCCCTAAGACCACTTAGTGAAGAAAAAATAAGTTGTTGAATGGAGGGATTGGATAAAGCAGGTTCTCGCTCCCCCTCATGGTGTTTTAAATGGATGTGTTTCTTTTGCAGCTTTTGGGGTGGATTGCCGACCCCCGATGGCAATATTTGAACTGTTGGATTACATTGTGAACGAGGTCAGTTCCAATCCCTACTTTCCTCTTTTTTAGGTTTACTCACATTATCTAAGAGGCTCAATAATTCAGCTTCATTTTTCATAATGACTCTCACTCAGAAATTGTTGGAATAGTGTCCTGTGATATTACCGTGTTTACAGCCCCAAAATAAGCCATTCAGCCCATTGTACTGGGCAAGAGTTAGTACTCCACACAAAATAATACAGAATAACAGGATTGGCCATGAAGTTAAAGTATGAAATAGGTCACTGCCTCTTTAACAAGGGTTTAAAGTGAATGCGATCAGGCAGCTTGTGAACCCTTACTCTGTTGCTGCTTCCAATTTTACTGTTAAATGTCAATCTTCACCTCTGGCAAAATGTAGTTGCTGGTTGAATCATAGCACATCATCCATCAGGGGAGAGCTTCATATAACTCAGCCCCTGGGAGCAGCAAAAGGTGAATCCAGGGTCAAATGAAAAGGGGGAAAAATCCCAGATAGTGCTGGAAATACTGGGCACGGTCATTACGCCCCGTGGTTTAGATAGAATTGAAGGATTTGTGCATCAAACTTCACAATCGTTCTCTTAATCGAAAACAAAATACCCCGGATGCGGGAAATCTGAAATCACGGTGGAATTGTGGGAAATGCTCAGCTGGTCGGGCAGCGTCTGTGGAGGAATAAGCAAAATGAACATTTTGGGTTTCACACCAGTTCTGATGAAGAGTCACGGGCTGAAATGCCCCCTGTTCCTCTTCACAGATGCTGCCTGACTAATCGAGTACCTTTTCCTGGGAATTAAGGGCCTGTGTATTATTTGTTTCCCCTTTATCTCCTGAAGATGTTGATAATCTTTTATTGTCACAAATAGGCTTCAGTGAGGTTAGTGTGAAAAGCCCCTAGTCGCCACATTCCGGCGCCTGTTCGGGTACACAGGGCGAATTCAGAATTCTCAGCTGGTATGGGAATTGAACCCGCGCCGCTGGCCTTGTTCTGCATCACACACCAGCTGTCTAGCCCACTGAGCTAGACCTGCCTGGGTGTTGTGCAGATTCACTTCCAGGCCGTTATTGATCTGTGAACCTTGACTGTGAGTGTTGGCGGGCGGTAGAAATATCGGGATTGCCAAATCAAATCCCGTCCAGTTTTCCGTTTACCCTCCTGGTCGTTTTCATTTTACAAAAACAACGGGGTTTGTGACTAATCGGAGCAATCAATGCCCATCAATTAGTGAAACATTTTCGCAGCGTCACCAGGATGCGCACCTGGAACAAGTTTTCTTCCGGTTCCTGTGTTCTCACAGGGTGGTGGAAGCCTGGAACCCTCTTTCCCACTTTCCAAAGTGTCATAATAGATTTTGATTGGAGTTGGGTAAGGGACCTTGTATCTGGCCAGGGAGCTAAGATGCAGATCATCCATGATCCGTGTAGAAGAGTGGGATGGCCTCCTCCTGTTCCTACCTTGACTGTCTGTGATTGCAATTGTTTGGGTGAAGATTGAGCAATTTGTCAGGTACATGATTTCCCCTGTGGATTCAAACAGATCTCACGTTGGCTGATACACTAACATGTGACAGGAAGTAAAATGCCACTTAAAGGAAATTAGCATAATAAGCAAGATTTAAAATGGATATTCTGAAATATATTCAAAACTACTGCAGGGATTTTTGATTTTTTAAGAAAAAATTTAGACCACCCAATTTTTTTTCCCTCCCAATGATGGGGCACTTTAGCGTGGCCAATCCACCTAACCTGCACATCTTTGGGTTGTGGGGGTGAAACCCACACAGATAGGGGAGAATGTGCAAACTCCACACGGACAGTGACCCGGGGCTGGGATCAAAACCGGGTCCTCGCTGCTGTGAGGCAGCAGTGCTAACCACTGCGGCACCGTGCCACTCTCTACTGCAGAGTTTTAAGGCTGGAACATAGAACATAGAACAGTACAGCACAGAACAGGCCCTTCGGCCCTCGATGTTGTGCCGAGCCTTGTTCGAAACCAAGATCAAGCTATCCCACTCCCTGTCATTCTGGTGTGCTCCATGTGCCTATCCAATAACCGCTTAACACACTATCTGTTGGCAAGAATACTACACATTGTCTCTCTGTTGCTTTCTAACATCCACTCAGTCTGTTTCCGTTTGCCTGCTGCTTTTATTTTGCTCAATAATGGTGTTTCTGTGTGCAAATTAAATAATTTATTTGTTATATCTCTTTACAGCCACCCCCTAAATTGCCAACTGGAGTATTCAGTGAAGAATTCCAGGACTTTGTGAATAAATGGTGAGTGGGTTCTCATTGATGAAATCCTTGAAGGAGCCGACGCCTGGACAGAGTGATGGCTGGGGATTGAGTTCACTTCTCAATCTTGGGGTCTGTTCCTCTGGGCTAGCACCAGGGGATTGGAAATTCAGCAAGAGAAACATTTTTCGGAAATGATCTGACTGTGTGTAGTTTGTAGGGAGTCTTTGGGCAGGTTGGTCACCCTACAACATGAGTGGGACGTAGAATGAATTCATGTTTCCATATGTTCAGACAAACTTTCACCAAAAAACATGTCTATTGTGTCCAAGTTAATTTAGTGATGGTGAAGGAGACATGTGCATTTATATAGCTCTTCACGTTCCAGGAACAGCACAGAGATTTGTATGCAGTGAATAATTACATTTACTTTCCCCTCTCTGTAACCCCCGTTGCTCTAATCTCCAGCTGATCAGTTCGGGGTCACGGAATCAGTTGCCAAATGCTGACGGACCGTGGATTTTATCACTGAGCACTTGGCCACACTACATGCATCATCAGGCCTGCATGTGTTGACATGTATACCTGGTCTTTAGGAGGGTAATTCAGGAGATTACTGATCTGGTGGTGGAGTGGGAGATCAGTAATGAAGTGGGTTTGCAAGGCCAGGAGCACAGGCAGTGCGAGAGCTGTAAACTCTTGGATTTGGATTTGGATTTGGATTTGGATTTGTTTATTGTCACGTGTACCGAGGTACAGTGAAAAGTATTTTTCTGCGAGCTGCTCAAACAGATCATTAAGTACATGGGAAGAAAAGGGAATAAAAGAAAATACATAATAGGGCAACACAAGGTACACAATGTAACTACATAAGCACTGGCATCGGGTGAAGCATACAGGGTGTAGTGTTAATGAGGTAATTCCATAAGAGGGTCATTTAGGAGTCTGGTGACAGTGGGGAAGAAGCTATTTTTGAGTCTGTCCGTGCGTGATCTCAGACTTCTGTATCTCCTGCCCAACGGAAGAAGTTGGAAGAGTGAGTAAGCCGTGTGGGAGGGATCTTTGATTATGCTGCCGCTTCTCCCAGGCAGCGGGAGGTGTAGATGGAGTCAATGGATGGGAGGCAGGTTTGTGTGATGGACTGGGCGGTGTTCACGACTCTCTGAAATTTCTTGCGGTCCTGGGCCGAGCAGTTGCCAGACCAGGCTGTGATGCAGCCTGATAGGATGCTTTCTATGGTGCATCTGTAAAAGTTGGTAAGGGTTAATGTGGACATGCCGAATTTCCTTAGTTTCCTGAGGAAGTATAGGCGCTGTTGTGCTTTCTTGGTGGTAGCATCGAGTGGGTGGACCAGGACAGATTTTTGGAGATGTGCACCCCTAGGAATTTGAAACTGCTAACCATCTCCACCTCGGCCCCGTTGATGCTGACAGGGGTGTGTACAGTACTTTGCTTCCTGAAGTCAATGACCAGCTCTTTAGTTTTGCTGGCATTGAGGGAGAGATTGTTGTCGCTACACCACTCCACTAGGTTCTCTATCTCCCTCCTGTATTCTGACACGTCGTTATTCGAGATCCGGCCCACTATGGTCGTATCGTCAGCAAACTTGTAGATGAAGTTGGAACCAAATTTTGCCACGCAGTCGTGTGTGTGGGAGTAGAGTAGGGGGCTAAGTATGCAGCCTTGCAGGGTCCCGGTATTGAGGACTATTGTGGAGGAGGAGGTGTTGTTCATTCTTACTGATTGTGGTCTGTTGGTCAGAAAATCGAGGATCCAGTTGCAGAATTGGGAGCCAAGTCCTAGGTTTTGGAGCTTTGATATGAGCTTGGCTGGGATTATGGTGTTGAAGGCGGAGCTGTAGTCAATAAATAGGAGTCTGATGTAGGAGTCCTTGTTTTCGAGATGCTCTAGGGATGAGTGTAGGGCCAGCGAAATGGTGTCTGATGTGGACCGGTTGCAGCGGTATGCGAATTGCAGTGGATCAAGGTGTTCTGGGAGTATGGAGGTGATGTGCTTCATGATCAACCTCTCGAAGCACTTCATTACGACCAAAGTCAGGGCCACCGGACGGTAGTCATTGAGGCACGTTGCCTGGTTCTTCTTTGGCACCGATATGATGGTGGTCTTCTTGAAGCAGGTGGGGACCTCGGAGTGGAGTAGGGACAGGTTAAAGATGTTCGCGAACACCTCTGCCAGCTGGTCCGCGCAGGCTCTGAGTGCACGACCAGGGATCCTGTCCGGGCCCGTCGCCTTCCGAGGGTTCACTTTCAGGAAGGCCAATCTGACTTCGGAAGCTGTGATGGTGGGTATGGGTGAGTTATGGGCTGCTGGGGCACTCGACAGCGGATTGTTGGTTACCTCCTCGAACCGAGCATAGAATGCATTGAGTTCATCGGGGAGGGGTGCGCTGCTGCCAGAGATACTGTTCGGCTTCGCTTTGTAGCCCGTTATGTTGTTTAGTCCTTGCCACAACCGCCGAGAGTCTGTCTGTGACTCTAGCTTGGTTTGATATTCTCTCTTGGCATCTCGGATGGCTTTGCGGAGGTCGTACCTGGATTTCTTGTATAGGTCAGGGTCGTCTGACTTGAACGTCTCGATCTGTCCTTCAGCAGGGAGACAATCTCGCGATTGAGCCATGGTTTCCGGTTGGGGAACGCACGTACTGCTTTCTTTGGCACGCAGTCGTCCACACATTTGCTGATGAAGTCTGTGACGTTGGTGGCATACTCATTTGAGTTGGTTGCTGAGTTCTTAAATATAGACCAGTCCACTGTCTCTAACCAGTCATGTAAGAGCTCTTCTGTTTCCTCAGACCAGCACTGCACAACCTTCTTTGCTGGATTCTCCCGCTTCAGTTTCTGCTTGTATGCTGGGAGAAGGAGCACCGTCTTATGGTCTGATTTCCCAAAGTGCGGTCGGGGGATGGAACGGTAGGCGCCCTTGATTTTTGAGTAGCAGTGGTCAAGAGTGTTGTCGCCCCTGGTGGGACAGGAGATGTGCTGGTGGAATTTTGACATTACACTCTTGAGGTTGGCCTTGTTGAAGTCTCCGGTCACGATGAACAAGGCCTCCGGATGTTCTGTTTCGTAGCAGTTTATAACTGTGTACAGTTTGTCCAGCACCTTCCTCACTTCTGCCTGGGGTGGGATGTAGACCGCTGTGATAATATCTGAAGTGAACTCACGTGGAAGATAGTATGGGCGGCACTTCACGGTCATGTATTCCAGGTCCGGGGAGCAGTGGGTCGCCACATCCAAGCACCAAGAGGAGTTGATGAGGAGGCAAACCCCTCCACCCTTTGCTTTGCCTGATGACACGGTGCGGTCTGCCCGGTGAATTGAGAAGCCTTCAGGTTGTATGGCACAGTCCGGTGAGGCGGGGGTGAGCCATGTCTCTGTGAAACAGAGCACACAGCAGTCTCTTACTTCCCTCTGAGAGGTTAGTCTGGCGTTAAGTTCATCCAGCTTGTTTTCGATCGCTTGGACGTTTGCCAGGAGTATGCTGGGGAGAGGGGTCTTGAAACCGCGTTGCTTCAGTCTAACCTGCAGACCACCGCGTTTCCCTCGCTTCCTCGGTCAGCGGCTGTGGCTTGATGATCCTGGGAACCGATGGGAGAAGTCTGACCTTGTGGAAGGTAGGTGGTTGCGTCTGGCAGGAATCTCTTGAGAGTTTGTAAGTCAGTGATCAGTTTCACTCTGACGCAGGGGTAAGATCATGTTTCCATGTGGTGAGTTTATAGTTGTCAGCCATGGTCTACAGGCCAAGCACATTCCTGTTGGAAGGGAGGAGTGGCAGGGAGACCCAAGGGGTCTTCTCCACTGCCTAGGAGTCAGTTTAGAGCACCACACTGACCTGGGAGTAAATTACCAACCTGGTCTTCAAAGTTACACTATAGGTTGTTACATAGGGCGATCTTAGTGGAGGGAAAAACTCCTTTTGGTTAAAATTCAATAAAGTTATAGTGTCGGGCAGCTTTAACATGTCACCAATAAATCCAATAGGACATTTAGGAGAAATGACTTTAGCCAGAGAGTGGGTAGAATGTGAAACTCCATTCAAGGTGACTGATATGAATGTTTTAAAAAGATTCCAGATTAATACAGATGAGTGAAAAAGGTATAACAGGTTATGTCGATGGATTGAGATGACGAGGGGGCTTGTGTGAAGCATAAACACAGGCATTGATCTGTTGGGTCAAATGGTCTGTCCCGGCTGTAAGTTTGTGTAATATGTAAAATAACACTGCTGAAACTGCACTAACTGGTAAACCCCTCTGTTGTGTTGGGTGTTCCGATACACAAACAAACCAACACGGTTGTAGATGGTACAACTCTGTTTTATTATTCTGTACAATAACAACTGTTAACTTCTGGCTGTGGTTCGTACTTCACCAGCTAACCTGTGGACCCAGCCCTGGCACTATCTTAGTGAGGCACTCAGCACATGGTGTATGTCTGAGTGGCGCGCTGTGAGCTCTGTGCTCTGAGCTATCTCCTGCTGGAATGAGCGGGAACTGTGGTGTTCCCTGTTTTATAGTGCGTGTGCTCTCACTGGTGATTGGCTGTGATGTTGCGTGTGTGTTGATTGGTCCGTCTACCTGTCCATCAATGTGTGTGTGTGATTGCACCATGATATGTTAATATGGATATCATGACATCCTCCCAACCTACAAATCATTGGTCTACTATTAATTATCACTTTCTTTTTCAATAGTGAGATTCTAAATTCAGAACGAGGGATTGAACACACAATGGTCTCCACTCAAAAAGTAACTCCTTCTCGTGGTTAGACACAGAAGTACACGGTACAGGAAAAGTCAAGTCTTGCCATTTATATAGAACCTTTCACAACCTCAATGTACTGCCGAAGATTTGCAGCTGATAAAAACGTCTGGGGATGTAGTCACCTTTTGTAATGGGGATGCGATAGTTGAGCTGAACACACCAAACACCCGTAATCAGCAATGTGATGCTGAGCAGAATGTCTGTTTTAGTGATGTCAGTTCATAGGACACCTACAGTGCAGAAGGAGGCCATTCGGCCCATCGTGTCTGCACCGACTCTCCGAATGTGCACTCTACCGGGTCCACTCCCCCGCCCACCCCGCTCTATCCCCGTAACCTAACCTGCAAATCCCTGGACGTGAAAAGGCAATTTGGGGATAAACAGTGGTTCGGACATTGTGGAGAACTCCCCTGCTCTGCAGGATTGAGCCAGGAGGTCAGTTATATCCAGCTGAGAGGGTCAATGGGGCTTTGGCCCGCCTCATTCTGAACACAGTGGTGCAGCACGGCGCTGGAGGGTCCGCCTGGAGTTTATGTTGAAATCTCTGGAGTGGAGCTTGTGAGTGAGTTATTGGCACGACCGCATTGCTGTCCGGGCCAGGAAGATGAAACTTAAAGCCATGTCCTTTTAGTAAGACCGAGGTAGTGTCCCCTTCTTCATGAGGATGGTTTAAGAAAGATGATGCCAGTACTTCAAAACTTCTCCCCTCCTGGCATCAATGTGGCTCTTCAATACATTTCAACCAAGCTCTGTGTCATGTGTTAATTGGAAAGAATTGGGTATTTTGACTTTGAAGAAGTCTTTTCATAAGAAAACCAGAGTTAAAAACAAGAATCCAGGTTGCAGTGAATGGTTTTGTTGATCTGTTAAGCCCAATCATTGCTTTCCTCGTGACAGGATAGATTTACAACAGTATGTCTGTAAAGATACCTCCTTGTCTATTTTCCAATCGCTTCCATTTCTTTCAACTTTTCTTGGGAAGCTCTGAAGCTGGGAGGGGTCTCCCACGCTGGGTGCCCAACTTCTCCAGGTTTCTCTTTCTCCTTCTCTGGGAAGGCAGAGTCCTTGACTGGGTTTCTCTCCCTGGCAGGATGCAGGGAATGGCCTGGGAAGAACTCAAAATGCTGACATCTACTTTTTTTTAAATCCTTCCCTGCGATGTGAGCATCACTGACAAGATCAGCATTTATTTCCTATCCCTAATTGCCCTTGAGAAGGTGATGGTGAGCTGCCTTCTGGAACCGTTGCAGTCCATGTGGTGTAGGTGCACCCACAGTGCTGTTAGGGAGGGTGTTGCAGGAATTTGACCCAGCGACAGAGGGGAAATGCCGATATATTTCCAAGTCCAGGTGGTGAGTGGCTTACAAGCATAAGACAATAAGATGTAGGAACAGAAGTAGGCCATTCGGCCCATCGAGTGCTCCGCCATTCATTGAGATCATGACTGATCTGATGTAATATAGGCCAGCACGGTAGCATTGTGGATAGCACAATTGCTTCCCAGCTCCAGGTTCCCAGGTTCGATTCCCGGCTTGGTCACTCTCTGTGCGGAGTCTGCACATCCTCCCCGTGTGTGCGTGGGTTTGCTCCGGGTGCTCCGGTTTCCTCCCACAGTCCAAAGATGTGCAGGTTAGGGGGATTGGCCATGATAAATTGCCCTTAGTGTCCAAAATTGCCCTTAGTGTTGGGTGGGCTACTGGGTTGTGGGGATAGGGTGGAGGTGTTGACCTTGGGTAGGGTGCTCTTTCCAAGAGCCGGTGCAGACACGATGGGCCGAATGGCCTCCTTCTGCACTGTAAATTCTATGATAATCCTCTTTGCTGCCTTAGCCCCATAACTTTTTTCATATAAATTTAGAGTGGCCAATTCATATTTTCCAATTAAGGGGCAATTTAGCGTGGCCAATCCACCTAACCTGCACGTCTTTGGGTTGTGGGGGCGAAACCCACGCAAACACGGCGAGAATGTGCAAACTCCACACGGACAGTGACCCAGAGCCGGGATCAAACCTGGGACCTCGGCGCCGTGAGGCAACAGGGCTAACCCACTACGCCACCGTGCTGCCCATCCCCATAATCTTTGATTCTCTTATTGATTAAAAATCTGTCTATCTCCGCCTTGAACATACTCAATGACCAACCACTACAGGTCTGTGGTAAAGAATTCCAAAGATTCGCCAAACTCTGAGTGAAGAAGTTCCTCCTCGTCTCTCTCTAAAATGGGGGACCCCCAAGTGCAGCACGATGGCACAGTGGTTAGCGCTGCTGCCTCATGGCGCCGAGGACCCGGGTTCGATCCCGGCCTCGGGTCACATGTCTGTGTGGGTCTCACCCCCACAACCCAAAAAAGATGTGCAGGGTAGGTGGATTGGCCGCACAAAATTGCCCCTTAATTAGAAAATATGAATTGGGCACTCTAAATCCCTTACTCTGAGATTATGCCCTCTGGTCCTAGACTCTCCCCCAGGAGGAAACAACCTCTCAGCATCTATCCTGTCTAGCCCCCTGAGAATCCGACATGTCTCGCAGAAAAATACTTTTCACTGTACCTCGGTACACGTGACAATAATCAAATCCAATCAAATCCAATAAGATGGACAGCAGCATGGTAGCACAAGTGGATAGCACTGTGGCTTCACAGCGCCAGGGTCCCAGGTTCGATTCCCTGCTGGGTCACTGTCTGTGTGGAGTCTGCACGTTCTCCCCGTGTCTGCGTGGGTTTCCTCCGGGTGCTCCGGTTTCCTCCCACACTCCAAAGACGTGCAGGTTAGGTGGATTGGCCATGATAAATTGCCCTTAGTGTCCGAAAAAGGTTAGGAGGGGTTATTGGGATAGGGTGGAAGTGAGGGCTTAAGTGGGTGGGTGCAGACTCGATGGGCCGAATGGCCTCCTTCTGCACTGTATATTCTAAGGTCACCTCTCATTCTTCTAAACTCCAACAAGTACAGGCCCAACCTACTCAACCGCTTCTCATGAGAAAATCCGTCCATACCCGGGATCAACTTGGTGACCCTTCTCTGGGCTGCCGCCAATGCTAGTATACCTTTCTTTGGAAAAGGGGCCCAAAATTGTTCACCGTATTCCAGCTGCTTGGAGGGGAACACATAGGCGCCGGTGTGTTTCGGGGCGTGCTGCCCTTGTCCTTCTAGGTGATCGAGCTTGCAGGTTTGGAAGGTGCTGCAAGTGACTGCAGTGAATCTTGTGGATGGTACGCACTGCTGCCACTGTGTCGTAGATAGAGTACTGATCAAATGGTTCTTTCCCTTCAAATAGGGTTCTTAAAAAATCACGCCATCCCTCAAGAGTTAAAAGTGTCTTTCTTTTATTTAAGCTTGATTAAGAATCCGGCAGAGCGAGCGGACTTGAAGCAGCTCATGGTGAGTATTGATTTTTAGTTTTTGAATAAAGTTATAAGTAATATGCGAGCACTGAATTGTCAAAATAACTACATTACTTTAAAAAAATGAATGTACAAAGGAGTTTCCTCCATGGTTCCCTTGTTTTGAGCTATGTTAGTTGGACCAGAAAGAGTACGTGGACGATGGTGCTATAATTGGACTCCTCCTGGAGGTTTGGAAATTTTAGTTTGGGGATGGGGAAATAGGGGGAGCTTTTGGGTTCGGGTTCTTTAAAAAGGACAATTACAGTGTGTTCAAGGCGAATTCAGAGACCCTGTGGGGAAAGTGCCCATCGGATGAGGATGGGATTTGGTTCTTGTATAATGCTCCCTCAGTCAAAGATCCTGCAGGTTGGTTACCCGTAAAGGTGTTGTAATGATGAGTTTGAATAAATATAGGAAATTCCTTCCATGGACAGGGGTTTGGTAACCAGGGGTGAGATTTTAAGTTAATTGGCTAAAGGCAGGGCCACCTGGGACTCACCGCCAGACAGAATCACAGCATGTTTACAACACACAAGCAGGCCATTTGACTCTTTCTGTGCTGGTCCTCTGAAGTCACATTTCACCCATTGCCATTCCCCCACCTTCTCCCCATAATCCTTCACCTTTTTTTCCAAAATACTATAATAATCCAATTCCCTTTTGAATGCCTCAGTTGAACCTGCCTCCACCACACTCACAGACAGTCTATCCAGATCCTAACCACTCGCTGAGTGAATCTAGCTCCACCACACTCACAGACAGTACATTCCAGATCCTAACCACTCGCTGTGTGAATCCATCTCCACCACACTCACAGACAGAACATTCCAGATCCAAACCACTCGCTGTGTGAATTTGCCTCCACCACTCTCACAGACAGTACATTCCAGATCCTAACCACTCGCTGTGTGAATCCATCTCCACCACACTCACAGACAGAACATTCCAGATCCTAACCACTCGCTGTGTGAATCTGCCTCCACCACACTCACAGACAGTACATTCCGGATCCTAACCACTCGCTGTGTGAATCTGTCTCCACCACACTCACAGACAGAACATTCCAGATCCTAACCACTCGCTGTGTGAATCTGCCTCCACCACACTCACAGACAGTGCATTCCAGATCCTAACCACTCGCTGTGTGAATCCATCTCCACCACACTCACAGACAGAACATTCCGGATCCTAACCACTCGCTGTGTGAATCTGCCTCTATAAGAACTAGGAGCAGGAGTAGGCCATCTGGCCCCTCGAGCCTGCTCCACCATTCAATGAGATCATGGCTGATCTTTTGTGGACTCAGCTCCACTTTCTGGCCCGAACACCATAACCCTTAATCCCTTTATTCTTCAAAAAACTATCTATCTTTATCTTAAAAACATTTAATGATGGAGCCTCTACTGCTTCACTGGGCAAGGAATTCCATAGATTCACAACCCTTTGGGTGAAGAAGTTCCTCCTAAACTCAGTCCTAAATCTACTTCCCCTTATTTTGAGGCTATGCCCCCTAGTTCTGCTTTCACCCGCCAGTGGAAACAACCTGCCCGCATATATCCTATCTATTCCCTTCATAATTTTATATGTTTCTATAAGATCCCCCCTCATCCTTCTAAATTCCAACTAGTACAGTCCCAGTCTACTGAACCTCTCCTCATAATCCAACCCCTTTAGCTCTGGGATTAACCTAGTGAATCTCCTCTGCACACCCTCCAGTGCCAGTACGTTCTCCACCACACTCACAGACAGTACATTCCAGATCCTAACCACTTACTGTGTGAATCTGTCTCCCCCACACTCACTGACAGTACATTCCAGATCCTAACCACTCGCTGTGTGAATCTGCCTCCATCACACTCACAGACAGAACATTCCAGATCCTAACCACTCGCTGTGTGAATCTGTCTCCACCACACTCACAGACAGTACATTCCGGATCCTAACCACTTACTGTGTGAATCTGTCTCCCCCACACTCACAGACAGAACATTCCAGATCCTAACCACTTACTGTGTGAATCTGTCTCCCCCACACTCACTGACAGTGCATTCCAGATCCTAACCACTCGCTGTGTGAATCCATCTCCACCACACTCACAGACAGAACATTCCAGATCCTAACCACTCGCTGTGTGAATCTGCCTCCACCACACTCACAGACAGTGCATTCCAGATCCTAACCATTCGCTGTGTGAATCTGCCTCCACCACACTCACAGACAGTACATTCCAGATCCTAACCATTCGCTGTGTGAATCTGCCTCCACCACACTCACAGACAGTGCATTCCAGATCCTAACCACACACTGTGTGAATCTGTCTCCACCACACTCACAGACAGAACATTCCAGGTCCTAACCACTCGCTGTGTGAACCTGCCTCCACCACACTCAGACAGTACATTAGCACAGGGCTAAATCGCTGGCTTTGAAAGCAGACCAAGGCAGGCCAGCAGCATGGTTCAATTCCCGTACCAGCCTCCCCGAACAGGCGCCGAAATGTGGTGACTAGGGGCTTTTCACAGTAACTTTATTTGAAGCCTACTTGTGACAATAAGCAATTTCCATTTCATTTCATCTATCCTCATCACTGAAGTTTCTCATCCCTGGAACCATTCTTGTAAACCTCTCCTGCTCTCTCTCCAAACACATACTTCCTATAGTCTGACACCCAGAACTGTGCACAATATTCCAGTTGAGGTCTAACTAGTGTCTGTATAAGTTCAGTATAACCTCCTCGCTCTTGTACTCTATGCCCTTTTAATAAAGCCCAGAATACTCTGCTTTCGTCACTGCTCTCTCCACCTGACCTGCCACCTTCAATGATCTGTACACATGTACACCCAGGTCCCTCTGCTCCTGCACCCCCTTAAGAATTTTATTCCTTTTATTTAAAGTTGCCTCTCCGTGTTCTTTCCCCAAAATGCAACCTTGGCCTCCTTCTATCCTCTACAATTGTGACTCGATTTGCAATGTTAAAAAAAATTCCAAGAATGTGGGTAGTGTTGGCAAAGCCAGCGTTTATTGCTGAATCCCAGTTACCCCCCCAATGCTGTTGGACATTCCAGGATATTTGACCCCGTGACTAGGCAGGAATAGTGACACATGTATAAGTCCAGCTGGTATAAGTCTAATCTAACCAATGACCTTTGTCTTCGCCAATCTCTCTTTCCGACAGGCCCATGCTTTCATCAAGCGGTCGGAGGCGGAAGAGGTGGATTTCGCAGGTTGGCTGTGCACGACCATTGGCCTGAAGCAGCCTAACACACCAACGCACACCCCCGCCGTGTAGTCACCCGTGCTGCTAAACCTCTGATGGATGTTTCTGCTAACATTACCTCATCAATTTCCCTCTGTCCCATAAATAATTCTAAAGATATATATTTAAAAAGAAATGTATTTTCATTTTTAAAGGAAGGATGTCTGTGAAAAATAATTGCCAAGGTTTAGCTGCCCTCTTAAACCATTAGATCTTGTCAATGGGAGTTTGTGTTGAGTTTTGAATGGACCTCAGCTTAGAAGCTGAAGGTAATGGAGCATCTCACTTGACCAGGAGGAGACCCATTCTACTGCGCAATTTGGTGGCCAATGTTGGAGACCTGAATCATCACCCATTCTTTTAAAGAGGGAGAACAGCATCTCACCCTTCCTTAAGGACATTGATATGACACTCTGAATACCAAATTAATATACACTGCACTGTAAGTGGGAAACTGTAACAGAGTAATGTCCCCTGATTGATTTTGACTGCACCCCTCAAGCCAGCAGAGGAAAAATACCATTTATCTGCTCACAATAATCCAGCCAGGAGCTAGATGCATTGCAGCAGCTTGGGTCAGCACTCTTTTTCTATCAAACATAATAAGACTGAGATTGGCAACTTGTTGCAGACTTCCAGCCCGAACTGAGATGTTGTAAGCAGTGCTGGGGGCAGGAGGAAGAATTTACAGGCCACATTCACCCAAAACACCATGAGAAGATTCTGGACTTGCATTAGGTAATCCCCAGAGTGAACCTTCATTTTGCTGTTTCATAAACAATGGAAGATCGTAAAGGAGTGCTGATGTAGTCTGGATGCCTTCAAGAAGCTTTTTTTAAAACTTAAGAGTACCCAATTCTTTTTTTCCAATTAAGGGGCAATTTAGCTTGACCAATCCACCTACCCTGCACATCTGTGGGTTGTGGGGGTGAGACCCACGCAGACATGGGGGGGGAATGTGTAAACTCCACATGGACAGTGACCCGGGGCCGGGATCGAACCTGGGTCCTCGGCGCCGTGAGGCAGCCGTGCTAACCACTGCGCCACCTCCTTCAAGAAGTTGAAATATAATTTATAATTCAGTAAATTTCCCACCGGTTGAATGAGATCGATTTAGATCAAGATGACTCCTGTGTGTTGTGTCCAGTGTGGAATCTCTGCCAGATTCGGCCCAGATATCAGTACAATCCAAGGAGAATCAAATGAAACAGCAGCAAAGCTTGTGTAATTTTAGACAAGTGAGTTACAAACAGTTTAGTCCTGAACATATGGTTTGTCCATTCACGAATTGGGAATATTACACCCATTCTTTGGTGTGAAGAAACTGTGGTCCCATGAATCCAATGTGTGGGTGTCATTGGCAAGCCCAGCTTGTGTTGCCCATCCCTAATTACCCGTGAAAGCAGTTAAGAGTCAGAGTCACCTAGAGACCAAGCATTCTGTGACTTTCTATTTGGCACGGAGGGGCTTCCTGTATGGCCTACTACTGCACACCCTCCATTGTGTTGCTTTCCTCCACTGTCAGGACATGCCTTGAACTTCCGTTTACCGTCTGCTGTGGGGGGGGGGGAACCAAACCAAAATCAACCCCAGCAGAGGGCTCTCTCTGTGGGAGTCCTCCTTTTCTCCATCAGGGACCTGGCGTGGAGGGCTTTGCATACAGCAATGCCATGCAACCATTCACGTGGTTCACGGACTCCCATGGCTTTTCTGCAGCCAAGTGGAGTCCGTGTTCCATGTTGAAGTAGATTGAGTTGTTTGAAGGGGATGCTGCTCAATGTCTGGTTGCTCTTCAGCACCACCCCGCTCACCCTCAGCCACACGGTGTAGAGAGGCAGGAGGACCTCCTCGTAAACCTGCTTCTGGGCTGGCCAAGCTGACCATTAGTAGCTCCAGGCAGCTGACGGTCGTCCAACCCAACTTTCTCCCCCTCTATCGCTGCTACGTTCATGGCCGGGTCGCCTTGGAGACGGAATGTTTCCGGTCTTCTGTGACCAATGATACCGCAGGGGATGGGTTGCATCATCACTCTCCTGAACGATATTTTGATTTAAATTTTCTTTTGATGTTTTTCAGTTACAGTACCCCACAGGGGCTGTCAGTTTTGCTTAATTTATTGATTATTGTTTTTCCTTAAGAGGCCAAGGATGATATTTCCTTCCTTAAAGGACTTAGTTAACCAGATAGGTTTTTACAATAATTTGCTGTTTTATGGCCACTGTTAATTCCACCAGCGGCAGTAGTGGGATTTGAACCCATATCCCCAGAGCCTTTATTTGGACCTCTGGATTATTAGTTCAGTTCAGTGACGTTACCACGATACCGTCTACAGAATAAACCTGCGTGACTCCAATTGACTGTTGATCACAGGTCTTGCACATAACTTAGAGCAGCTCAAAAGAAAAGACAAAATAGTGCAGAGTAAATACTCAGCAATTTGGGCCGCATCTGGAGAGCGAAACAGTTAACATTTCAGATCTGTGACCCTACTTCACAATGGAAAAATAATTTTCAGGTGAAGCAAATAGAGGAGAAGGAGAGAAAGAAGAAAAGGGAAAGTCTGTAATAGGCTGAGAGTCTGAAGAGAAATGACTCGAGGGGATGGGTCAGTAATAGGACAAGAAATAAAATAGGTTAGGAGGAGCTGGAAATGCAACAGAAATATTACTAAGACTCATTGTGCAAACATAATTGGGAGAAGTGGTTATGATCTGAATGTTGTCAGGAAGTGCATAACTGAAAGAGAAGGTTTTTCCTTGTACTTCACTGGAAGCAAAGTCAGTGTGGGAGTGGGGCTAAGAATTAAAATGACAAGTGACTGAAGATGTGCTTGTCAACTTTAGAGATCAGTCAATTTAGAAAGACCAGGAACAGTATAAGTTAGTTGAAGAATGTAATAGCTCATCTCCTAGCAATGCCAATCTGCATGCTGGAAATTGCCTGTTCCAAATATTGCCTTTTCCAAAGACTGAATGTACTCCCAGCAGATTTACATTATGGCTTTTGTAAACAAGATTGCACAGAAACCGATGCTTTACTTTATTGCAGTTCCTTTTAGATTGGATCATAAAACCGAGTACCACTGTGACACCACAGGGCGAATTAACATTTGGGGTTTCTAGCACTCGAGCTTTGCAGAATAGCATCACTGACTGTTTAATTGCATCTGATTTCAGTTGTTAGGAGATAAGATATTTGAAACGAACCACAATCCCATCCCACTGGGGCCAGGGATCAAAGGATATTTGAAATGTACCACTGTCTCTCTGGGACAAGGGAATTAATGGTTTAAAGTAGGAAGTGACGACCACTGACTTCACCCAGCAATGTCTCAAAATAACTGTTTAAAAAAAACAATGTATAAAATGCATCTTTTATCCTTTCAAGAAAAAAAACATTGTAATTTACAAGTAATAATAATCTTTATTGTCACAAGTAGGCTTACATTAACACTGCAATGAAGTTACTGTGAAAAGCCCCGAGTCGCCACATTCCGGCACCTGTTCGGGTACACACGGAGAATTCAGAATGCCCAATTCACCTAACCGCACGTCTTTTGGGACCTGTGGGAGGAAACTGGAGCACCCGGAGGAAACCCACACAGTCAAGGGGAGAACGTGCAGACTCTGCACAGACCGTGACCCAAGCCAGGAATTGAATTTGGGACCCTGGCTCTGCGAAGCAACAGTAGACAACCTATATTCTGCTTAGGTTGAGTAATCAGTCACTAGGAAATGCTAGAGGAATAACTGGTTTCCATCTACTCAAACACCATTACTGAATAGGTGAGAATTGTGCATCGGTTTAATTTAATTCCCTATGTTCACCAATAAAGGAATTAACATCTAAATAACAGTAACAGAAATCTATACTACGTCAGTCAGTAAAGTGTAGAAAGGGTACCTAAACGCTCAAAAAGAAAATTATGGGTGTAAACTCTTCCATCTCATCATACAGGTACAGTTAATGCAACAAGGCTTCCACAATTGATATTTCTACTGGCTAGTTAAACAAATCTATTTCTGTTCAAAACCACTGATCTCATCATCAAAATGGATTAGTATGAATCAAGTGTAGAGATAGATATAAAATCAATAACCCAGAATGGACGCCAATAGCCAAGGGATTCCAACATCTTCTGCCAGCAACTATCTCAAGTAGAGAGGCATCAATATTCTCCATCTCCCGGGGGAAGGGGACAAGCATGGATCTGTTTGTACTTCACATCTTTTAGTATGGTCCCCTGTTTCCGCAGTTCTCAAACCTCTTGGTTGAAAGGTCCCTGCGAGTGGTTTAGTTATAATTTGGATCAGGGTGGTCTATTTTGCTAGGAGTGCTGCATGCAAATAATGGGTACTTACTGAAACTGGTGAGATTATCCTGCTTCTCACCAGTTTGTATCCTTATCGTGTGATGTTTACTGCATTCCCAGCTTGCAACAAGCCCCTCGTTGCTTTATTTTTGAAGATCCCAGTACTCTTTCATTATGGTTTTTGGCCTTCATCTGTGTTTCCTATGGTGCAGCCACCCACACATTGTTAGCCCCGCACTCCAGCCACCCATATGAAATAGTTAACAGTCCATTGTTGAAAGATACCTTCAGTATGGAAGTTCTTTTTTGAAATTGTGGAAACCAACCTGAGAACTGTCAGGGATAAGAGATGTGTAGTACACTAAATCAGACAATCTTTCTTTAGACCAAATACAACCTGTGTAAGAAACTATTGTTGAACTGCTGGAAGTGTGTATAATGTGTAAGTGTGTAACTCCGAACCCCCTTCAGCCTGTGTTCCTGCTAAGGTTTTCACCATTTATCGGATGTTGCAATAAATGATCGTAATGTGATCTTAAACTGCTTGCCTCAGTATATCTGCATTTTTTGCATTTCAAATCAATTAGAGGAACGATTGTGAATTAAGTCTTTGTGCCATCATTAGAAAACACAATTTTATTAGTGTCACAAGTAGGCTTACATTAACACTGCAATGATGTTACTGTGAAAATCCCCATCCTATCCAAGTGTTTGTTGAGATGCCTTTTGAACGCCACAACCTGGCAACGCGTTCCAGGCACTCACCACCCTCGGTGTAAAAAACCTGCCTCGCACATCTCCTCTAAACTTTGCCCCACGGACCTTAAACCTATGCCCCCTGGTGACTGACCCCTCCACCCTGGGAAAGAGTGCCTTGCCCATCCACTCGATCCATGCCCCTCATAATCTTGTAGACCTCTATCAGGTCACCACTCAACCTCCGTCTTTCTAATGAAAACAGTCCGAGTCTATTCAGCCTCTCCACATAGCTAACACCCTCCAGATCAGGCAACATCCTAGTGTACCTCCTCTGCACCCTCTCCACATCCTTCTGGTAGTGTGGCTACCAGAATTGTGCACAATATTCCAAGTGCGGCCTTACCAAGGTTCGACACAACTGTGGCATAACTTGCCAGTTCTTGTACTGTTTGCCATTTCTCAGCCCACTGCCTCAGTTGATCAAAATCCTGCCGCAATGTTTGATAATCTTCCTCACCGTCTACAATATTTTAGTGTCATCTGCAAACTTAGTGATTATGCCTAGTACATTCTCATCCAAATTGTTGATATAAATAACAAAGAGCAATAGACCCAGCACTGACCTGAGCCTCTAGTTCGACAAGGATCCTTACACCATTACCGTCTGCTTCTGACCACCAAGCCATTTGTATATTCAATTTGCCAGCTCTCCTTGGATTCCATGTGATCTAATCTTCCAGAGTAGCCTACCACGTGGAACATTATCAAAGGCCTTACTGAAGTCCATATAGACTACGTCTACCACCCTGCCCTCATCAACCTTCCTGGTCACTTCAACAAAGAACTCTAACAAATTTGTAAGGCATAATCTCCCATGTACAAAGCCGTGCCGACTGCTCCTAATCAAACCCTGGGTGGGATTCTATTTTTTCCTGACGCCGATTTTGTAATCTGTGATTGGGCGGAGAATCCCTTATTACGATGAAATTGGGGGCGGTGCCTGTTATTAGATG
The DNA here is from genome assembly GCF_047496885.1 of Scyliorhinus torazame. NCBI lineage: Eukaryota > Metazoa > Chordata > Chondrichthyes > Carcharhiniformes > Scyliorhinidae > Scyliorhinus > Scyliorhinus torazame. The sequence goes on from NC_092718.1 coordinate 6,972,147, forward strand.
CTCTGTCCCTTTCAAAATGTCACCATCGAGGAGCGCACTCCACACCTTTGGGACGGTCTCAGGATGTTACCTGAAGGCTCTCCCCCGATGCGCAGAGTTCCCGACCGCGCGGGGAACGTGTGCTCTGTTATCGGGAACCTCGCGCCCGCGGACTGTGTCCAGCTCCGCCAGCAGTTGGGCAGAAGCTGTGCTGCTGGCCCGGGGGGGGGGGGGGGCTTCGCGGATGGCTGATGGGGGGTGTCTTCGTGGAGGGCTGGGGGGGGGGGGGGGTGTCCGGGGGGGGGCATTATCTGACGCATGGCCGGCACCATGTTGTACGGCGCAACCGCTGCAGGTTGGCGATTTGCGCCTGAGCGGCCACGGGACCAGCAATTCTCCAGCCATTTGTATCGGGAAGGCGGTGTGTTTTACATGGCGCGGCTGCGAGCCCCTCACCGGTTGGAGGTTCGGTGCTGCGGCCGCACCGATTTTTCCCACGTAAAACACCACGGATCCTCCGGACATAGCCTGGAAATCGGAGAATTCAGCCCAGTCTTTCCAAATGGCTGTATATCTTATCCCTCAGTATCCTCTCCAGTAACTTACCCACCACAGGCTTACTGTTCTATAATTCCCAGGTTTTTCTTTGCAGCCCTTTTTTAAAAAAAAATTGAGTTCCCAATTCATTTTTTCCAATTAAGGGGCAATTTAGCGCGGCCAATCCACCTACCCTGCACATCTTTGGGTTGTGGGGGTGAAACCCACGCAGACACGGGAAGAATGTGCAAACTCATGAAGTGACCCAGAGCCTGGGACCTCAGCACCGTGAGGCTGCAGTGCTAACCACTGTGCAGCCGTGCTGCCCTTTGCAGTCCTTAAGGGCGCATTTGCTACCCTTCAGTCTCATATCTCAGCCAGGGCTCCTGTAATTTCTTCTCCAGCCATACTCGGCGTTCTTGAATATACCTGGTCAGAGCCAGATTTACCTACCTTCGTACATTTTAATACGTCCATCACCTCCTCTACCGTTGAATGAAATGAAAGAAGTCGCTTATTGTCACAAGTAGGCTTCTAATGAAGTTACTGTGAAAAGCCTCTAGTCACCACATTCCGGCACCTGTTCGGGCCGGCTGGTACGGGAATTGAACCGTGCTGCTAGCCTGCCTTGGTCTGCTTTCAAAGCCAGCGATTTAGCCGTGCTAAACCAGCCCCTGTGACATGAACTGTCCCCAATATATCACTAACCGTCCCTGGTTTCCAAGTCTTCATGATTTTCTCCACGGTAAACAGAAATATTCATTGAGAACCTAGTCCATCTCCTGCGGTTCCACGTGTCCACTTTGGTCCTTGTGGGGTACTATTCTCTCGTTATTCCTTTAATATACTTAAAGAATTCCTTTGGGCTCACCTTAATCCTCTCAGCCAAAGCTACCTCATGCCCCTTTTGTGCCTTCCTAATATCCTTTTTGAGTAGACTCCTGTAAAATTGCAGGGAATCCCTCGATTCCAGCTGCTTGTACCCGAGCTATGCCTCCATTTTCTTGGCCAAAACCTGTTTTGTCATCCAGGGTTCCCTACTCCTGCCAACCTTGCCCTTCATCCTAACTGGAACATATAGATCCTGAATTCTAGCTATTTCACTTTTAAAAGCCTCCCAACTTGCCAGAGGCCTTTTCCCTCAATCTACTCCAATCAACCCTTGGAAGCTCCTGTTTAATTCCATCAAAATTCACCGTGCCCCAATTTAGAACTTGCACCTGTGGACCAGTTTTGTCCCTACCCAAAACTACTTTAAAATTGATAGAACTATGGTCACTGGTCCCAAAGCGGTCCCCCTTGCCCTGCCCCATTTCTCAAGAGCAGGTCAGGGGACTCCCATACACTGCCTGAGGAAACTTTCCTGAACACTTTATAAGTCCCAGTCTGTTAGGAAAATTAATATACCGTTACTCCTGCAAGTCCCCCCAATCTCCCTGCATATTTATTCTTCTAATTCCTGTTGACTATTTGGGGGCCCATAGCACCCCAATGTCACCATCCCTTTCTTACTTCCACCCACAAAGCCTCACTGCATGAACCCTCGACTATTTCATTTCCAACTACTGCTGCGATGCTCCCCCCTAATCAAAAATGCACCTGTACTCTGGCACATTAAGCTGCCAGTCCTGTCGCTCCCGTAGCCATGTTTGTTATGGCTATATCCCAGTTCCATGTCCATGGGGGGTACATCAGCCTCACCCGTCAGCCCTCTTGCATTGAAATAGATGCAATTTAATCCAACAGGTTTCCTAGCTCCCTGCCATGCTCTTGCCTATCATGTCTGTACTGTATCTCCTTCAGCCCCTCATTTGCTTCCCTGCTCGGAGGATCCCACTCCCTTGCCAATCTAGTTTAAACTCTCCCTTGTGGCAAATCTGCCCCTACAATTCAGTTGCAACCCCTTTCATCTGCCATATTCTCCTGTTCTGAAGTAATCCAGGTTTTCACCCTTTATGTCCTGCTTCTTAATTTTTCCCAGCTTTTTATAATCACCCCTCAGGACCTCATCCCTATTTCTATTTGTGCCAATGTGCACAATGACTTCTGGCTGCTCCCATTCTCCCTTGAGAATGTGAGCTCAGTGATTCACCCGAGGAAGGAACAGTGCTCCGAAAGCTAGTGTTTGAAACAAACCTGTTGGACTTTCTCGTGTTGTAAGACTTCTTACTGAGCTCACCCCAGCATCTCCACAACTTGAGAATGAGAGGGGCTGGTTTAGCAGTGGGCTAAATAGACAGCTTGCAGAACAATGCCAGCAGCGCAGGTTCAATTCCCGTACTGGCCTCCCCGAACAGGCGCCGGAATGTGGCGACTAGGGGTTTTCCACAGTAACTTCATTGAAGCCTACTTGTGACAAAAAGCGATTATGTTTTGCAGCCACTCAGATATCCTTGAATTGGTGGCAATACATCCTGGACACTAGTTTGCAGCCACAGAAACTCCTGTCTGTCGCCCTATTGAACAGATCGAAGAGCTGGTACAGGCATGAAGGGCCAAAATAGCTTCCTTCTGGATTATGATTCTAGAGGTGGTATGATTACAGGGCAGGATTCTCCATTGCGCTGGTAGCGCACCCACACCCAGGGATTTCCCAACAGAGAGGGGCTGCCCACAATGGGAAACCCCATTGGCCGGCTGGCAGAATGGAGAAACGTGCTGCCGTCGTGATGTGGACAACAGAAAAAGATGCTTAAGTATATATTTTAAATAAGATTTTATTTAGATCAATTCCATACAGCAATGCAAAGAATCCATATGGCAGTTGAGCTCCTGTCGAACAAGAGCTTCAGGTTACACTGCTGCCGCTGCCGGCACTGCTGCCACCTTTTGCTTCTTCTCGAGCTTGGCTTTGTACTGAAAGGGCAAAGAAAGCGTATCTTAGAAACCTGAAAAATTACACAATGATTGCATCTCCACACAAACATTTTAAAAAATGTTTCAAGCCAGTTTACTGCCAGAATCAAAGGATTCCTGAATTATTTGTTATTAGCCGTCAGTAGCAAACATGTGATTTGACCTTAAAAAAGAATGAATTGTCCGAAAAACAGATTAACATTCCAGCATTCAGACTCAACACAAGCAGGGAAAGCCCATTTGGACCAATTGTCACATTGACCTCTGGATGACCCGATTTCAGAAAGCATTTGTGAAGGATTGCACTTAATATTCAGGCTACAATCAGAATCTTGAATCAAAAGTTGAATGAATCCCAACATTTTCAGTGCAGTTAAAAATACCACTAGCTAACCTGGTTGGAGATTCAGCAGGGGTGAATATGGCGTGTAGGGATTTCTACAGTAGGCTGTATAGGTCGGAACCCCCTACGGGGCCAGAGGCACTTCTTGGGGGGGCTGAATTTCCCAAAGGTGGACGGGGAGCTGGTATATGGGCTGGGGGCCCCGATCAGGTTGGAAGAGATAGTGGAGGGTCTGAAGGCCATGCAGGCAGGTAAAGCCCCAGGGCCGGACAGGTACCCAGTAGAGTTTTATTAAACGTTTTCTGGGATATTGGGGCCGGTATTGATGAGGATGTTCAATGGGGCAAGGGAAAGAGGTGTGCTGCCCCGGACGATGTCACAGGCCACGATTTTGCTGATTCTGAAGTGGGACAAGAACCCGGAGCTGTGCAGGTCCTACAGGCCAATATCCCTGTTGAATGTGGACGCCAAGCTGCTGGCCAAAGTTTTGTCCTCCAGGATTGAGTTCTGGACGTTATTGGGGAGGACCAGACGGGGTTTGTTAAGGGTAGGCAGTTAGTGGCCAATGCAAGAAGGCTGTTAAACGTGATCATGATCCCCACGGAAGGTAGGGAGGTGGAGGTAGTGATCACAATGGATGCAGAAAAGGCTTTTGATCGGGTAGAATGGGATTATCCGTGGGAGGTACTGGGACGGTTCGGATTTGGACAGGGCTTTATTGACTCGGTCAGGTTGCTGTATCAGGCTCCTGTGGCAAGTGTACGCACGAATAGGACAACATCGGACTATTTTAGACTGCACCGGGGGGACAAGACAGGGATGCCCTCTCTCCCCACTGTTGTTTGCACTAGCTATAGAGCCGTTGGCAATTGCTCCGAGAGCCTCAAGGGGCTGGTCCAGGGAGGGGTGGTGGAGCACAGAGTATCGCTCTATGCAGACAACCTGCTTCTGTATGCAACGGCCCCATTAGAGGGGATGGAAGAAATCATGAGGATTCTTGGGGAATTTGGCCGGTTTTCGGGGTATGAGCTAAATCTGGGGAAAAGTGAGATGTTTGCGATCCAGGCGAGGGGACAGGAGAGGCGATTGGGGGAGCTGCCGTTAAGATTAGTAGGGGGAAGCTTTAGGTATCTAGGCATTCAAGTGGCTCGCAGGAATGGGACCGGCTGCATAAATTAAATCTGGCCCGGCTAGTAGACCAAATGAAGGACGATTTTCGGAGATGGGATGCGCTCCCGTTGTCATTAGCTGGGAGGGTGCAGACGGTGAAGATGACAGTCCTCCCGAGATTCCTGTTCGTGTTTCAATGTCTCCCCATCTTTATTCCACGGTCTTTTTAAACGAGTCAACAAAGTGATCTCTGGCTTGGTTTGGGCGGGCAAGACCCCACGGGTAAGGAAGGTAATGCTTGAGCGCAGACGGGGAGAGGGCAGGCTGGCGCTAGCAAATTTTAGTAACTATTACTGGGCAGCGAATATAGCCATGATCAGGAAGTGGGCGGTGGGGGAGGGTTCGGCCTGGGAGCGTATGGAGGCGGCTTCATGCGAGGGTACCAGTTGATGGTAGCTGCGCCTCTGCCGGCACGGTACTCCACCAGCCCCGTGGTGGCGGCGGCCCTGAGGGTCTGGGGGCAATGGAGGAGACATGCGGGAGCAGAGGGAGCATCGGTCTGGTCCCCAATCTGTAATAATCACCGGTTTGCCCCGGGAAGTATGGATGGGGGGGGAGGTTCCGGATATAGCGGAGAGCAGGGATTGAGAGGATGGGGGAATATGTTTATAGAGGGGAGCTTTCCAAGTATGAGGGCGCTTGAGGCGAAGTTTAGGTTGGCGAGGGGAAACAAATTCAGGTATCTGCAGGTGCGGGACTTCCTACGCAAAGAGATGTCAACCTTCCCGCTCCTACCGGTAAGGGGGATTCAGGACAGGGTAGTTTCCAGAGGATGGGTAGGAGAAGGGAGCGTCTGTGACATTTACAAGGAACTTATGGGGTCAGAGGAGACGCAGACCGAGGAGCTGAAGTGCAAGTGGGAGGAGAGATAGAGGATGGTTTATAGGTGGACGCGTTGAGTAGAGTCAACCCCTCCGCAACATGCTCCAGGCTCAGCCTGATACAATTTAAGGTCGTTCACCGGGCTCACACGACAGTGGCCCGGATGAGCAGATTATTTGGGATGGAAGACAGGTGTGCAAAATGTACGGGAGGACCAGCGAACCATGTCCACACGTTCTGGGCATGTCTGAAGCTTAGGGGATTTTGGCAGGGGTTTGCAGACGTCATGTCCCCGGTGTTAAAAACAAGGGTGGCGCTGAGTCCAGAGGTAGCGATGTTCGGGGTGTCGGAAGACCAGGGAATCCAGGAGGAGAAAGAGGCAGACGTTCTGGCCTTTGCTTCCCTGGTAGCCTGGAAGACAGATACGATTAGCTTGGAGTGACTCAAAGCACCCGAGGTCAGAGACCTGGCTAGCTTTCTGTTTGGAGAAAATCAAGTTCGCCTTGTGGGTCAGTTAGGGTTCGCCCGGAGGGGGCAACCGTTCGACGACTTCTTAGCAGAAAATTAATCGTCAGCAGAAGGAGGGGGGGGGGGGGGGGGGGATTATTAGTTTAGCTTAGAGTAGGGGCTTAATAAATGTGGGACCTGTAAGGGAGGGAGATGGCTTTTGCACTATGTTGATAGTTTCATGTACATGGTTTATTGTGTTGTTGATATACCAAAAAATACCGCAATAGAATGTTTATTAAAAAAAAAAAAATACCACTAGCTCATTTACTGTCCTCTACAGAATCCACAGGCCATCAACACAAGCATGGCCAGATTTCTAGGACAGCACCGTGGCGCAGTGGTAGCACTGCAGTCTCACGTCGCCGAGGCCCCAGGTTCGATCCCGGCTCTGGGTCACTGTCCATGTGGAGTTTGCACATTCTCCCAGTGTTTGCGTGGGTTTCGCCCCTACAACCCAAAGATGTGCAGGGTAGGTGGATTGAACACTAAATTGCCCCTTACGCGGAAAAAAATTAATTGGGTACTCTCAATTAATTTTTTTTAAAGCATGGCCAGATTTCTATCAGGCCTCCGCACAAAAGCAGGACCGGTACGTAGCCACTTACATTCTTTTCCTGCAGGAGAATTGCACGGCGTCGTGCAGTCTTGGAATATGGATTCAGTTTGGTCATGATCCTCAAGTTCTTCAGTGGGTTCTTCTTGAGTACCTTGCGCTGAATCTTTTTGCTGTGGAAAATATGAACACATCAGGTTGCAATGCAGAAAGGTACAGTAAAACAAAAGTCCTCTATTTATGTTGGTTTGGTACAGGAATTAGTGTGCCAGTACTTCAACAGCAAGTTTGTGATCTCAAGCAGTGCCCCAATGGAAAAGAAGCACAACCAAGGCATTCTAGTAACAGAGGTGGCCGTGACGCCTCGTGGTGCATGCCTGCCTACCTCCAGGTTGGATAAGTGGATAATGCCAAGTTAGCTGAAGTTGCCATTTTCGTAACGTGCTTCACATGTTTCCCACTCCCCGACAATTATCCCAACTTTAGCCCATGTTAGTTAAGACGTCAGAACTTCCACTCATATCACAAGGTATCAAAAACACGGACCATGAAGTGGAACATCATCACGGTCTAAAAACTCCAATACGCAAGTTGTGTATCCATTTGCATTAATCCCATTAAACATGTAGAATTCAACCAAAATCGCAGGACAACGGCTCCTAGAAAGACAGACAAGGAGAAACATTCTAACTTACTTTGGTGGACGAAGAGCCTTCTGGATTTCCTGACTCTTCATGATGCGACTCAGATCTGTGTTTGTCATCTTGTGAATAGGAAGACTGGAATATAAAAGTAGTTATAGTAAAAAACAAAAGCAATAGATAGGGCACAAGCAACATTAAAACTAAAATCACTGGTGGAATTATTGCAGGGAATCATAGGCCATGAGCATGGAACTTAGGGTCAAGTTTGTTGGGCAGCATGCTGATGTTAAATAGAAAGGAACGGCAAACATACATATGGGTGCCTCTTTAGGTATCTAGGTTGTACCAAACAGAATTCATATTTCAATCATTGGCCAAAGCAACATTGAACAAAACTTCTACACCCACTGTAATGTGTGCTAATTTCAACGTGTTGCTTCTGTCAGACATCAGAACTTCCATTAATATCACGAGTTGTCAAAAACACGGACCGTGAAGTGGAATCTCATCATTGTCACAAGATTACAGCGAGTCTTCAATTATTCTCAATGTGATAAAAGAAAATGCAACGAGCTCAGAGTAAAGAGTGCTGCTATTGGTCTCCATCCTCCTGGGTCCATAAGGTGCAAATCAGGCTCAACAGGTTCGATCATGTTATGATTCTCATACATTTTAACTGCCATTTTGGGAAGGAGACAGATACACCCACCTATCCACATTTTAATATCATCGAGCCTTACTTGTATCCAATCTTCAATTTAGAAGGCTTGCGCCAAGTTCCATACAGGTCATCCAGCTTACGGAAAGCACTCTCTGTCCAGATGCAGAACCGCCCTACGTGGCCACCAGGAGCAAGTCTCAGGACATTTAATTTGTTGACGTTGAGAAGAGTTATGCCTGCAGGTGACAATGTAAAGCAGCATTAGATTCTCCACCAAGTACAGTACTATCTTCGGCTCAAATAACATATTACATTACAATAACCATTGCAAAAAAAAAAAAAAAAAAAAAAACAAATTTTTTCCCACCAGCATGATAAAAACAAACTTGCCCACACCGAAAGGAGGGACTGTACCCCAGTTCCCCTCCTCCCTCAAGCCAGAATGAACTGACCACATAAATAAGAACATTCAATGGACTTTAGATTATAAAAATTTGCAAATGATCTCCATTTTAATATGCGTTACCCCACCTCTGCTACTCAAGTCAGAACTTCCACTAATATCACAAGTTTTCAAAAACACGGACCTTGAAGTGGAATCTCATCATTCTATGTAGCTCCGACCACACAATAGGTGCTCTTGGTCTTTAACAGTATATTACTGATTGGTATTCTTTCTTTCTCCAAAACTGAACAAACTTAATAAATCAGTAATTTTCAATAAACTACAGTTGCCCCCAAAAAACTAATTGTATTAATCAAAAAATCTAGAACATTCATTCTGCCCATTGAAAAAAATCTTCCACTGCTTAAAATTAATTACCTGGGATATTCCTGAAAGCTCTTACAACACCATTGTCCTCGTTGTAGATAACACATGGGCCCTTCCGCCGGACGCGGCGACGGTTCCTCATTTTACCTTTGCCTGCTCGCATACGCTGGGAAGCATAAACCTGCAGGGATAAAAATCAATCCCATTTTGGCCAATTCCAAACAATAATCAATTGTCTTTCTAAAAATTCACCCAAGATCAGATCTTCGAAATCATCAGAAACACAGACCTGAAGTGAAAACTCATCTCCTCTCTTTCTCTGTATCACTGATTAAGGAAAATAGTTGCTTGCCTTTTTGATGTCATTCCAGGCTTTCAGTTTCTTTAGCATCAGAACAGCCTCCTTTGTCTTTTTATAGCTTTCAATCTTGTCTTCAACCACAAGTGGGAGCTCTGGGATTTCTTCAATGCGATGACCTGCAAATGGTTATAAAATTGTAAAGTACAGACCAAATCCCCCTATTCAGCTCCAAAAGTTAGAACGACCAAAATCAGAACTGGTCAAAGCAAAACGATATGGGCAGCAGTGTTAAGCACTGCTGCCTCACAGTGCCAGGGACCCAGGTTCAATTCCAGTCTTGGTTGACCGTATGTGGACTTTCCACTTCTCCCCATGTCTGCGTGGGTTCCCTCCCACAGACCAAAGATGTGTAGGTTAGGTTGTTGGGATAGGGTGGGTTAGTGGGCTTGGGTAGAGTGCTTTCTTCTGCACTGTAGGGATTCTATGATTTCCCATCTGTATATCAGTAGTGAAGATAATGTTTTCCTCTCCATTCACCTCCTCCTATTACAATTAATGTGACTTACGATTGCAGTAAAAATGCATACAGCAGGGCCTTAGGACACAGAATTTCTCACCAGAAATAGAACTCATTTTAACAAAGGGAAATGGGTTTTAGTTAGCTGAAAAAGGAAAATTTCAGTGGGCAAAGTGAAAGCTAAGGCTAGCAGTCACAATGGAGCAAACTGGCTGAATACTGCCTGTAAAATTCTATGATGCACAGTGGTACAATGATATGAAATTAAACAGTTGGTCTTGTTGAGAAAAGCTTAAATTCTCAAGTCACTCAAATGTGTGAAAATCACCACTAACATGTTCAGGAGCTGCTCAGATCTAAATGGTCGTCATATGTCTGCACCAGTGTAAAAACAGAAGGCAACTGTCACTGTGCACAGCATTGGACGCAAATTACACCATCATAGCAAGCCCTCATTCAAACAATAGCATTGAAGCATGTTTCAAACTACATCCGAAAGATGTGCCTGTAAAATCCACATGATTTAAGACACGCAGTACATTCCCACGAGCAACATTTCAAAATCTTAGCGCTCCTAATTTCAACCAACCCCATTAAACATTTTCTGTCTTCAATGCCACTTAAATGAAGATTAGAATAAATTTGAACAGACAAGTAACCTGCTTGCACTCGTATTCCAGAATGTCTTATCTTGATGCAAACGAAGACTCGAGCAGCGATTCTTCTCAACAGATAATTTTCACTCATGCTCATTGAAATTGCCACGGATACAAATCCACTAAACTGCTTTATAACACTGGCTCTAATTACCTGGAAAGCGCCCATCTACTGTATTTATCATGTCAATGCACTCAATAGAAAACAATTTACTGTAGCGAAAAGTGAACCAGTGGCAAAAAATCTATCAATCTCACTGGTCTCTTGGGCATGAAATACCAAAATGGTTAGTGTTTTGATCATTAACAATTTTAACAGAGCACTAAGCTTGTATTTCAGTGTGACCTGAGCATTTTAACCTGCATATTCTTACCTTTTGACAGGACCAAAGCAGGGAGGGCAGATGCAGCCAGAGAAGAACAGATGGCATATCGCTTCTGAGTCACATTCACCCTGCGGTGCCAACGGCGCCAAGTCTTTGTGGGAGCAAACATGCGACCACCACGACACATCTGTGATGTGGGTTAAGGTGCACAGCTTTTCCAAAATGAGCAACATTGGACATACATTTTTGCTCAGATTTCAATGCTCGTCATTCCTCTGTGCCAGCTTAATGACAGTAGGCAACTGCCACTGCACACAGCGTAAGACGCAAATTACACCATCATAGCAATTTGGAATATTAGGCCAACAGATTATGCAGTTCAAATTAGACAAATTGCTGTTTGTTAAAGGAGAGAATACAAAATAGTATTGTGGATGCATGCCCGAATTGTCAATATTTAATTTTACACACTGAATAGGATACATTGCCAAAAGCACCCTGGCCAGAGCGATGGGTGCCACCACCCCGTACACGGGGAATACGAGCCACAGCCCTGCCTGTACCCCACGATTCAGCACTGGTTTGGTGACCTGAAAAATAAACGTTTGTTTCAATACAAATAATGGAGCAAAGCCATCAAGTAACCAATACCTGTTACAAGGGAATTTCAGATTGGTAACTTTCACCTCAGTAAGAAGCATAAAACCACATACATGGAACATACAGAATGGAAATAGGTCACTCACGTAACTAATCCATGCCCATGCTTATCCTCCACATGCCTCCTTCCACCCCATTTCATCTCATCCTGTCTACACATCCTATTATTTCTCCATGTGTTTATCGAACTTCCTCATAAAATGCATCTATGGTATTCATATCAATTACTTTCCATGGTAGAGTTCCATATCAAACCACTCTCCAGCTAAAACCGTCAGAGAATTTCTAAACCTGTCACAGGGAGCTGGGAAGTTTCCTTTTAAAATCTCCTTTAATGCTTCGTCTTCCTTTTGTGCCTGGGCTAAGTCTTGGATGTTGGTCTCAAGTTCCCCCCCAAATCAGTTTTTGGGTTTATTAGTGAGTAATATTTATGGTTCCTAGTTTTTGCACGACCCATCCTCTCCGACAAGAAGTTTTGAAGAGTATGTAGGAGCAGCAATGCCATTTAGCCCCTGGAGCCTGCCCTACCATTCAACTTGATTATATGTAATCCATGGTGTACTCCATATATTCACCATGTCCCACATCCCTGAATAATTTTGGCTAATAAAAATCTATCAATCTCAGATTTATCATTGATCTAGCGCCAACTGTCATTTGCAGAAGTAGTGCAGTGGATGATGTGGACTACATGGATTTTAGTAAGACATTTGACATGGTTCCACATGGTAAGACTAGTTAGAAAAAGCTCATGGGAAACAGGAGAATGTGGCAGCTCAGTGACAGGAAAGAACCGAGATGTTTTAGTGAGCGGAAAGTGGTTTTCAAGTGGCATTCTACAGGGCCCAGTGTTGGATCCCCAGCTGTTTGTGGTATATATTGGATCCCCAGCTGTTTGTGGTATATATTATGGCTTAGATGTAAATGTGGGAGGCATTATTGGGGAAAGAAAAAACAGCCAATAGCCAAAAGGATAACTTTGGACTCCAAAATGTCAGTGGCTCGTTTGAATGGACAGGGAATTGGCATTCAATCTGGAAAAGTGTAAAATAATGCATTTCGGGAGGGCCAACAAAGCAAGGGAATGCTAAATGAGCATCAGGATCTTGACAGGAGTTGAGGAAAGGAGAGAACTTGGGAGTGCATGGTCACATGTCCTTGAAGTTGGCAGGACAGGTAGATAAGTGGTAAATAAGGCATACGGAATGGTTTATTTTACTGCAGGAGGCACAGAATACAAAAGCAGGAATGTAATGCTAGAACTGTATAAAATGCTGGCGTTTTCCATGCAGTTTTGGTCACACAATTATTCTGGAGTATAGAAGAGATTTACAAGAACACGGCCAGAGCTGGAAAATTGCAGGATTGATAGGCTGGGGTAATTGTTCATAGAACAAAGGGTGACTGGATTGGAATGTACAAAATTATGAGGGGCTGAGACAGTGGACAGAAGATTTGTTTCCCCTAGTGGAGAGGCCAGTTACCAGATTCAATACCTGAAATGTTGTAACCTGCAAGGTTACAGACCAAATACTGGAAGGTGGGATCAGAGTGGGTGGCTGGTCACATTTTCATAACTTTAACATTTCAAACAATTTTACTTCCTTTCAACTTAAATCTAGATTCATACAATTGAAACATCTCTGCACGAAATGCCTTAAAAGTGAGCTGCTGAGGACTCAGCTATTAATACCTAAACGGATTCCAAATTGAACTTGCTGGAAACAAAAGATGATGGGGTTACTTTTGTATTTCAGAATTCCAGCATCCACTGTAGCTTGCTTTCATATTAGCTTTACATACTGCCAAGTAGCCTTTAGTCCAAAACATTAAGATTTGGCCTATGCAAAAGTACTGGTTAATACAGACAGGCTCAGGGGTTGAAAGGCCTACTCCTGTGGTGACCCCTCCAATGTAGCAATGTCCAGTAACTTTTTACACGCATAGATTGCGTTGTCTAAATCCATGACTATAAATACTCTTACCTAAATTCATCTAGAAAACTTTACCTGCATCTGCACTCACAGCATATGGCTGCCTGTTGTTTTTGCGTAGATTTGTGTGTACAAAGTTCACGATATCTGGCCGGATAGGAGCCTTGAAAACAGCAGGCATAACAACATTTTTGCCTGATATTTCACCCTTGTCGCTGTACACAGTTATCAATGGTCGAGCACACGCCTGAAAGATAATACAAAAAGGTGGTCATTCAGACACAAATCTCATCGAAGTAGCCAGAATCTCAGCAGCAAAACCTACTGCCTGGGTTTCTTGCCACTTTGATGATGTGAAATGAAATTCACTTATTTGTCACAAGTAGGCTTAGAACATAGAAAAATACAGCACAGAACAGGCCCTTTGGCCCACGCTGAACCTTTGTCTTAGGATTAATCATAGAATTTACAGTGCAGAAGGAGGCCATTCAGCCCATCGAGTCTGCACCGGCTCCTGGAAAGAGCACCCTACCCAAGGTCAACACCTCCACCCTATCCCCATAACCCCACCCAACAATAAGGGCAATTTTGGACACTATGGGCGATTTATCATGGCCAATCCACCTAACCTGCACTTCTTTGGACTGTGGGAGGAAACCGGAGCACCCGGAGGAAGTGCAGACTCCACACAGACAGTGACCCAAGCCGGAATCGAACCTGGGACCCTGGAGCTGTGAAGCAATTGTGTTATCCACAATGCTACCGTGCTTCAAATGAAGTTACTGTGAAAAGCCCCTAGTTGCCACATTCCGACACCTGTTCGGGGAGGCTGGTACAGGAATTGAACTGTGCTGCTGGCCTGCTTTAAAAGCCAGCTCTTTAGCCCTGTTGTAAACCAGCCCCTAATATGGAGACCCATTCTCTGGTCCTAGGTGCCATCTGTAATGCTACAAGCGTCAAACGCAAGTGGGTACTCAGTAAGGGGCACCTAATAAACAACGCATATTCTGCCGACATTCAGCATCCACATTTTATTTTTGATTTTTTCTTTAAAATTTAGAGTACCCAATTAATTTTTCAATTAAGGGGCAATTTAGCATGGCCACCAACCCTGCACAACGTTGGGTTGTGGGGGCGAAACCCACGCAAACACGGGGTGAATGTGCAAACTTCACATGGACAGTGACCCAGAGCGGGATGGAACCCGGGACCACAGCGGTGTGAAGCTGCAGTGCTAACCATTGCACCATCAGCCAGATCAATTGAGACCATAAGATGCAGGAGCACAATGAAGCCACTCGGCCCTTTGAGTCTGCTCCACCATTCAACATGGCTGATATTTTTCTCATCCCCATTCTAGAATCATAGAATTTACAGTGCAGAAGGAGTCCATTCGATCCATCGAGCCCACATCGGCACTTACAAAAAGCACCCTACTGAAGCCCACGTATCTACCTGCACATCTTAGGAAGCCTAAGCACCTGGAGGAAAAGCGCAGACAGAGGGAGAACGTGCAGACTCCACACAGTGACCCAGCCGGGAATCAAACCTGGGACCCTGGAGCTGCGAAGCAACTGTGTTAACCACTGCTGTCTTGCCTTCTCCCCGTATTAAATCAAGACGAATTAATTAAGACCTCGTTGTCACACGAAGATAGGGTACATTTTCCAGAGATCAGTTTAAGGGACTCCAACCGAAGCAATAAACTTCTCTTGTTATGATTTGCAACGAAAACACGAAGGAGCAACAGTGGTCCAGGGGGTTGCGAGACTGCAAGCAGCTCTCTCCCTCTCCAGGAGACTGTAGGTTTTGGCACAAACACCCAGTCACATGGAGCAGCTCCGGGCAGTATGTGACACAACCCCGGCTCCCAACCCCAAATGAAGAGTTCACGATGGAGCAGGAATAGGATGGCAGCAGGGTTTCCCAGAGAGAGCTTTCTCCCGCCGCCCCGAGACCAGCTTCCAGGAGACAACGTGTCCCCGTCTCCCCTCCCCCCACCCGGCTCTAAAATGGCGGCCGGGCCCCGGGGCTCCCACCCAAACCCCCACACCATCGTTTTGTAGTTTAACGTTTGGGAAGCCGCGGGGCCGGTCCTGGCTGCGGGGCCGGGGTCCCCGGGCCGGGTTCCGCGGCTTCTCGCCCTCTTCCCCCTCTCACCATCTCCCCTGCGCCCGCTCCGGGATGGCGGCGGCCGGAAAAGGAAGAACCCCTCACCGCCGCGCCCTTAAATAGCGGCCGCCGCCAACCTCCCGCCGCCGAACCCGGCGCCCGTAGCCCGGCCGCGGCGGCGCAGACTCACCCCCCAGGCGGCTCCCCTCATCGGCCGCACCTTTAAAGCCACCGCCGCGGCCCGTTCCCCGTGACAAAAGCAGGGAAGGAGCGCCGCACTACTTTCTCTCCAGGCCGGCACTATGTTCCTGCGCGGTGAGGCGGCGCGGCGCGCGGACCATGAGGTCAAAAAACAAATTTTAAATTAGAAAATACACATTTGGGAGGCGAGTCCTCGCCCCGAAAACTTGCGAACGGGAGATTGTTCGTTAAAATAACGAAGCGAAAATATTGGCACCGACCGCCGGCGGAAGTGACGTTGAGGCGCGCGGGCCGGCGGCGGCGGTTTGGATTTTGAAAGTTGTTGGTTCAGCTCCAGAGCCCCCCCCTCAACCCGGCCCTGTGTGTGAGATGGACTCGCTCCTCCGGCACACCCGGGCCTTTCACGCCTTCCTGCTCCGGTGAGTGTCCGGTTGAGTTGTTGAGGGAACCCAGAGTCCTGGGAGTGAGATGTGAATGAAGTTGAGCTGCTGTCGCCTTTGCTCCTCCTGTGCGCTGAGGGGGGATGGCCATTGGGACTCTTGTTCCACCTTCTTCTAGTAAGAGTCCATTCTCCAGTTCATTGGAGGTGTCAAAAACAAAACATAGGAGCAGAATTAGGCCATTCGGCCCACCGAGTCTGCTCCGCCATTCAATCCTGGCTGATGTTTTTCTCATCCCCATTCTCCTGCCTTCTCCCCATAACCCCTGGTCCCCTTATTAATCAGGCAGCAAGGTAGGTGCTTCACAGGGTCCCAGGTTCACAGGACAATTGATTAAATAATCTTTAGTCACAAGTAGGCTGACATTAACACTGCAATGAAATTACTGTGAAAATCGCCATAATCCGGCACCTGTTCGAGTACCCAGAAGGAGAACTCTGAATGGCCAATCCACCTAACCTGCACATCTTTGGACTGTGGGAGGAAACCGGAGCACCCGGAGGAAACCCACGCAGACGCGGGGAGAACGCGCAGACTCCGCACAGACAGTGACCCAAGCTGGGAATCAAACCTGGGACCCTGGTGCTGTGAAGCAACAGTGCTGACCACTGTGCTACCGTGCCTCCTGTGGATGATGGGAACTGAGGGGTATAGGGGGTGATGGGGCAGAAGGGTATAGGGGCAATGGAGATTGAGGGGTATTGGGGGCAATGGGGGCTGAGGGATGTAGGAGGCGGGAGCTGAGGTATAGAGGCAATGGGGCAGAAGGGTATAGGAGACAATGGGGATAGAGAGGTGATGGTGGTATAGGTGGTGTGAGGAGTAGAGGGCTGATGGGGACGGGAAATGATCATTGGGTTTAAGTATATGGTGGATATTTATCTATTTGTCTGTCATTGTTTTTTTTTAAATGACTTTTTCTGAGTTACAAAGCCAGGGCTCGAGTGTGGACAGGGGTGAACCCCGAATCCAGCTCCTTGCCTGTTCCAAAAAACAATTCAAATTCAGATTGAATCCAATTCATGGTACCCACAAGAGAGACATACCAAATCTGAGCCAAAAGGCAGAGCAGATACTACACTTGATCTTAGCCAAAAGGCCTGGAAGCGATGTCTGTCATTGTTAATGAGGGTGCTTTGGAGTAGTTTGAAGTGACGGATGAATAACATTACTGAAGCAACATCATACTATCCTAATTATCGCTTTTGTTTCTCCCCATTCTAATTGCTTATAGAATCCCTACAATGCAGAAGGAGACCATTCGGCCCATTGAGTCTGCGGCAACCCTTCGAAAGATCACCCCACCTAGGCCCACTCCCCTGCCCTATTCCTGAACTCCACCCTAAGGGGCAATTTAGCACTAGCGATCCACCTAACCTGCACATCTTTGGGCATCTTTATGTCATGTTTCGCTTTTCAAATGCTGATGGACTTCCAGTTTAGATTTCCAGTTTAGTTTTCTTTACAAATGTTAACTAAATCTTATTGCTTTTAAAATGCAAGCTGTTTTATTTTGTTTGTGTCTAACTGCATTTGAAGTTCTATCCTAGTGTTTCGAGATGCTTGACTCCATGTTGAGGCAGTTTAAAGAAAGAATCACCTGTCTGTATAAACACTGAAATACATAATGAGATTATGCCAATTTATTCTCCTTCTAGGCTCCATGACCAAGAAAACAAAGGGACGTTAAAGGAGCCCACCATGTATGAGGTAATCCACTCGAGAGTATTTGATTTTCCCCTGTGACATTTTTCCATTATCCAGCCCCATAGTATTGTGTTTGCTTGGTTCAACTCTCGCTCTTCATCCACAACCAGAACATCTCCGTTACTGGCTTCAGTTCCCATCACTGCTCTGTCACCTTAAGGATCCATTTCGAGCCTCTGCCATTCCTCACCCAGATGCTGCCCTTTGGCGATATCTGTAGACATGGAGGGTGGGGGTGATCAGCTTCAACAATGCTGATTACACACTACTGTCTCACTCAACCCCTCTGAGCTTTTGGATTGCTTATCCAACATGCTGCTTTGGATAAGCCTATTGATGTACTTAAGCGTGATGGACTCTGAAAATTATTTTGTTTAATAATCTCAGCAATTTTGCTGCCCTGACAATGTTTCCAGTTAAAATGTGTTTGTCTGTAATTCCTGAAGGGGATGGGCAGAAGCTTTATGTTCTTGAATTTGATCAATACATTTCAGTAGTGGATTAGTACAGTGGACCTACTGGAGAGATTGATGCAGCCCAGTAGTGGCACATGCTCATTGTACAGAGTTTCTATACAATTGAAACTTCTTTAATTTGTTCAATCTGAAGAAATAAATAGTTTTATAAAAAAGTTTCCTTCTCTTGGATGTCTCTTTATACTATTCCCCTTAGTTACCAGTGAGTTTTACTGCCATTCGCAAGTTCATACACGTTAACTCTCTGCTGTGACCACTCCTGGCTTAAATCCCTCTTTCTCCACCCATTATCATAGAATCCCTACAATGCAGAAGGAGGCAATTTGGCCCATCGAGTCTTTTGGGAAGGAAGGAAGGGGTCCATCCACGGTGCCCCACCCTCCTGTCCGGCCATTCCCCTCCTCCCGCTGTGTCCGTGCTCTCCGTGGTCTGTCTCGTCTCAGATCTGGCGGATGTCAGGGCCCGAAGCTTCTACTAAACAACAGTAGGGTTCTTCAGGACGTTCTGGGACTCCTGGGGAGCGACTACGTGGGGGACCTGGGAGAAAGTATCACGGCCGGGGTGATCCCTCCCTCGTGGTGCAGGCCACCATTACCCTGCTGCCAAAGAGGGGAGGGTGGATCTGCGACCGGTTTCCCTCAGCATGGATTACAAGATCTTCGACAAGGCGATGTGTTTGCACCTTGGCACTGTGGAGCACATGATCCACCTGGAACAATCCTTCATGGTCCCGAGCAGGACAATCTACGACAACATCCATCTGGTCCGGGACCTGGTCCATCATTCCCAGAGGGCTGGCCTGTCGGGTGCCTTTCTGCCCCTTGATCCAGAGAAAGCTTGCGACAGGGTAGATCATGAATATTTAGTTGGGACTCTGCAAGCATTCTGGTTCAGGATACATTTCTTCACCCGGATCCGACTTCTGCTGCAGAGTGTCTCGTTAAGGTCAACGGGTCCCTGACGGCGCCCCTTTGCTTTGGGAGAGGAATGTGTCAGGGCTCCCACATGTCTGGCTAACTCTGTTCCGTTTGCGTGGAACCTTTCCTGTGCCTCCTGCGGAGCAGGTTGTCAGGACTGGTTCTGCGCGGGCCGGGCATTGGAGTGGTCCTCTCTGCTTACGCTGATGATGTGCTAATGATGTTCACGGACCTGCTGACCTGAGGAGACTGAGTGCCAGGCTGCGTACTCTGCAGGAGCAACTGAGCCAAGTGATCTGGACTCCTAGTCGGTCCGTGACAGATGGACCCCCTCTCCCAGAGGAGCTCAGGCCTTTCACCTGGAGTAGGACCAGCAGCCTCTGCTTGGGAGTCAATCTTTGCCTGGCTGAGGAATCCTGGCCGGCTAATGGAGGCCAAGGTCACCGCTCGCTTGAAATGCTGGACAGGACTGCTCTTGAGTGCTGCCTTACAGGGGTCGCGTCCTCGTCATAAACCAGCTGATAGCCTCCATGTTTTGGTACTGGCTGATCCCTCCTTTGTCACAGAGCTCCAGAGAATGCTTGTAGAGTTCTTTGGGACAAGAGACTGCACTGGTTTGCTGCTGAGGTTCTGAGTCTCCCGCTTAGGGAGGGTGGTGAGGCGCTGGTGTGCCTTTGCACCCAAGTGGCGACCTTCCACTTTCAGATTCTGCAGCGATAACTTGAGCCCCTCCACAATGATGAGCCCTGGCGATGCATTTCTTCTGCCAGATGCATGGCCTGAATTATGACGTGCAGCTCCTATTCCTAGATCTGCAGGGTCTTCGTTACCCCCTGCAGGCACTGTCCATCTTTTATCAGGGCTTGCTCAATGTCTGGAGCATGGTCTCCTCGCACCGCAGCTCTCTCCCATCAGGAGTGGTGGCTGTCGTCAGGGAGCCACTGCTCAGGAATCTGCATCTCCGCCAATACCACTTCAAGTGGTGGAGGAACGGGCTGTGGCTGCTGGGGTAGCCAGGATCGGGAATGTGCTAGTTGGTGGAGGAGGGGGCTGAATGACACCCCACGGGTTAGCACAACGGCGGTGGATGTCCAGATTGCAATTGATGCCATCCAAGAACTCAAAACGGTCGTGCTTGGACCCGATGGCGCTCACGGTCAAGAGGATGCGCAGCTTTGCAGCGGCTTCCCGCCTGAGCGAACCCCTACTCGGATGGAATTCCACTTTGGGTCCAGGCCTTGAAGCCTCCCTCGGGGGCTGGTGCCCCACAATCCTAGCCGCCTGACGGAAATGCCCTCTGTGCCTTTTTGCACTGCTTGGAGGGGTTTCCCGTATGGGCTGCGGCTGCACACCCTTCACCTCCTTATCCTCATCCCTTACCAGGACTCCCCATGGCGTGCCTTGTTGCCGCCGGTGGTGGAGGTCCCCACTGGATGTCCCTCTTGGAGGAGTCCTCCCCCTCAGTCTTGCGGACCTGGGGTGGAGCGTGTTGAATGCAGCAGTGTTGTACAACCACTGATTGCACCGGTTCACGGACTCCCAGGAAGCCTGCCATTTTTGCGACCTCGTGGATTCCGTGGACCATGTCTATGTTATGTTTTATAGGCTGCACTCCCTTTTTAGTTTACTGACAAATCTTTTGTTGACGTTTTGTTTGCACTTCCGCCCCAAGCTCCTGATCTATGGGCCCCTGGTGCAGGGAAGGTCGAGGGCCTCCTTGTAAACCTGCTCTTGGGCATGGCAAAGCTCGCCGTTTATAGGCCTAGGCAGGGGGCGACTGAGAGGGGCCGTCCAACCAGACTGTCTGCCCCTCTTTTGTGGCTATATTTGCATCCGGGTGTCCCTAGAAAGGGAGCATGTGGTGTCCACAGGCACCATCAAGGCCTTCTGTGCCGGGTGGGCACCGCAGGGGTTGGAGTGCTTTATTGACCCCTTTAATTGCACTTTCATTTGATGTTTTTAAGTTTCCGTTGATCTTTGTTATGTTCGGGCAGCAGTCATGAGCGGTCCTTTTTTGCTTTATCCCTAAATTGTTTCCTTTCTTACATTTGGTTTACCTCAAAAGAGTGGCCAATCCACGTAACCTGCATGATGTGCCTCATAGAACGTGATTGAAATTTAGATTTCATTGTACAAGGAATTATCTATGCCCTTTTGTTTTGCTGCTCTCGCACATCAAAGCAGAGCAACAAGAAGCTATGCTATCATACCATCCCCCTACCAGTACTGTGCTTTTAATTGTTTGTAGGTTGGTTAGACTGGATTTAGTTTTTGAGGTTTTTACTTTTGTCTGGGTTATCTTTTAGGATGATGTCCAAGTGCACATTGTAAGTGAAGTGAAGAGAAGTCCCTTGCAAGCTTTCAGGAAGGAGCATATGCCCATCTTTATAGCAGAGAGAGCAGTAAGTATGTAAAGTTAAATAAACAGTAATTCCATAATATGTGGGCAGCACGGTGGCGCAACGGTTAGCACTGCTGCCTCATGGCACCGAGGATTCAGGTTCAATCCCAGCCTCTGGTCACTGTCCGTGTGGAGTTTGCACATTTTCCCTGTGCCTGCATGGGTCTCACCCCACAACCCAAAGATGTTCAGGTTAGGTGGATTGGCCACGCTAAATTACCCCTTAATTGGAAAAAAAAAGCATTGGGTGCTTTAAATTTAAACACAAAAAAATCCATAATTTACTGAAAAATAGGTGTGTTAATAGTGGGCTTCATGTTACATACTTTGCAGTAAGGATGTATATAATGGGATGTCTGTGCTCTTTAGTTTCTCACTATTCCAGTAAGTTAAATGGAATTGTTGCAAGGAACTGCATCTGGATAATAACCATTTCACACTGATCCCTTTTGTTGACATTTTCTGGCTATTTAGGGTAACATTTTCATTTCCAGTCCTTTATCCTTGTTGCCTTTCTGGTTTGAACTGCTGCTTTGTGAAATTTGAATTTATTTTTCTGTCAATGAATGAGAGCAATTAAAGAAATAGTATTGGAGCTTGTGCCATTTGACAGCTGCTGATTGCTGATAGGAAGAAACAGAACAAAAGGAAAAATCACCACCATCTATAGTTGGTAATACTCTTAAAGGAGTGATAGGGAATATATTAAAGAAAGACAGCGAGGAGAGACAATCTTTTGCTTTCATGTTATGAACTGAGCAGATGCAGTCTATGATACAGATCAGAAGAACCCCATTTGATGACTTGAATTGGCAGAATCTTAGTCAACACAATGCTGGAACCGCTGTTGGGGAGGGTTTAAACTAACATGCCAGGGGGAGGGGAACCTATGTAAGGAGTCAGAGAAAGAGGGAGCAAGGTCAAAAACAAAAGGTATAAAAGTGAATAAGAAAAATGATGGGCAGAGAAACCAAAGGCAAAATTCAAATATGGCAAAAGAGAAAAATATTGGGAGCAAGACAAACACTGTGAAAAAGACAAACTTAAAGGCTCTGTGCCTTAATGTAGGGAGCATTTGCAATAAAGTGGATGAACTAATCGCGCAGGTAGATATAAATGGGTACGATATAATTGGAATTACGGAGACATGGCTGCCGGGTGACCAGGGATGGGAACTGAATGTCCCAGGGTTTTCAGTATTTAGGAAGGACAGGCATAAAAGAAAAGGTGGTGGTGTGGCACTGTTGGTTAAAGAGGAAATTAACACAATAGTGAGAAAGGATATTAGCTCTGACAATGTGGAGTCTATATGGGTAGAGTTGAGAAATACCATGGGGCAAAAAACATTAGTGGGTGTCATATATAGACCCCCAAACTACAGTGGTGATGTTGGGAATGCCATTAAACACAAAATTAGAGATGCATGTAATAAGGGAATATCAGTGATCATGGGTGATTTAATCTGCACATAGATTGGGCAAATCAAATTAGCCACAATGCCGTAGAGGAGGAATTCCTGGAGTGTATACGGGATGGTTTCCTTGACCAATATGTGGAGGAATCAACTAGAGAGCAGGACATCTTAGACTGGGTACTGTGTAATGAGAAGGGAATCATTGCCAATCTGGCTGTGCGAGACTGCTTGGGGATGAACGACCATAAGCTGATAGAAATTTTTATTAAGATGGAGAGTGAAGTAGTTGATTCGGAGACTAGGGTGCTCAATCTTAATAGAGGAAATTGAAGATCTGAGGCGTGAGTTGGCCATGGTAGATTGGGGAGAGTTACTTAAAGGGATGACAGTGGATAGGCAATGGCAAACATTCAAGGAACAGATGGGGGAACTGCAGTAACTGTTCATTCCTGTCTGGCACAAAAGCAAAATGGGTAAGAGGGCCAATCCATGGCTTACAAAGGAAATTAGAAATAGTATCCGATCCAAGGAAGAAGCATACAGATTGGCCAAGAAAAATAATGGGTCTGAGGATTGGGAGCAGTTTAAAATTCAGCAAAGGAGGACCAAGGGATTGATTAAAAAGGCGAAAATACAGTACAAAAGTAAGCTTGCAGGGAACATAAAGACTGACACTAAGAGTTTCTATAGGTATGTGAAGAGAAAGAGATTGGTAAGTGTAGGCCCCCTACAGACAGAAACAGGGGAATGTATAATAAGGGACAAAGAAATGGTTGAGCAATTGAATACATACTTTGGTTCTGTCTTCACAAAAGGGGACACAAATCAGATACCAGAAATGTTGGAGGATGAAAGGTTTAGTGAGAGGGAAGAACTGAGGGAGATCAACATTAGTAGAGAAATGGTGCTGGGAAAATTAATTGGATTGAAGGCAGATAAATCCCCAGGGCCTGAGAATCTACATCCCAGAGAGCTTAAGGAGGTGGCTCTGGAAATAGTGGATGCATTGGTGGTCATCTTCCGGGATTCTATAGACTGGAAGAGTCCCTGCAGATTGGAGGGTAGCTAATGTCACTCCAATATTCAAAAAGAGAGGTAGAGAGAAAGCAGGGAATTATAGACCACTAAGCCTAACATTGGTGGTGGGGAAAATGCTTGAATCCATTATCAAGGACTTTATAGCGGGACATTTAGACAGCAGTGGCAGGATCAGCCAGAGTCAGCATGGATATATGAAGGGGAAATCATGCTTGACAAATCGGTTGGAATTCTTTGAAGGTGTAACTAGTACATTTGACAAGGGCGAGCCAGTTGATGTATATTTGGACTTTCAGAAGGCATTTGACAAAATCCCGCATAAGAGATTATTGTGCAAGATTAAAGAGCATGGGATTGGGGGAAGTGTATTGAGGTGGATAGAAAACTGGTTGGCAGAAAGGAAATAAAGAGGAATTAATGGGTCCTTTTCAAATTGGCAGGCAGTACCTAGTGTGGTGCCACAGGGATTGGTCCTGGGACCCCAGCTATTCACAATATATATTAATGATTTGGATGAGGGAACAAAATATAACATTTCAAAGTTTGCGGATGATACCAAGTTGGGTGGGAGGGTGAACTGTGATGATGATGCAGTGATCCTACAGTATGATCTGGACAGGTTGGACGAGTGGGCCAATCAATGGCAGATGCAGTATAATTTGGATAAGTGTGAGGTTATTCACTTTGGAAGCAAAAACAGGAAGGCAGATTATTACCTGAACGGTTGTAAATTGTGAGAGGGGAGTGTGCAGCGGGACCTGAGTGTCCTTGTGCACCATTCGCTGAAGGTAAGCATGTAGGTGCAGCGGGCGGTAAAGAAGGCTAATGGTATGTTGGCCTTCATTGCGAGAGGTTTCGAGTACAGAAGCAGGGATGAGTTGCTGCAATTATACAGGGCCTTGGTGAGGCCACATCTAGAATATTGTATGCAGTTTTGGTCTCTTTCTGAGGAAGGATGTTCTTGCAACAAAGGGAGTGCAACAAAGATTTACCAGACTGATTCCAGGGATGGCGGGACTGTTATATGGGGAGAGAGTGACTAGGTTAGGATTATTCTCGCTGGAGTTAAGAAGAATGAGGGGGGATCTCATAGAGACTTACAAAATTCTAACTGGACTAGACAGGGTAAATGCAGTGGAGATGTTTCTGATGGTGGGTGTGTCCTGAACCAGGGGTCACAGTTTGAGGATTCAGGGTAAACCATTTCGAACAGAGATGAGGAGACATTTCTTCACCCAAAGAGTGGTGAGCCTGTGGAATTCATTACCATAGGAAGTAGTTGATGCTAAACCATTGAGTATATTCAAGAGGCGGCTGGATATAGCACTTGGTGCGAATAGGATCAAAGGTTATGGGGAGCCACCTCTTCCTGCGCATGGCTAAGCCTAATGCAGCTCAAAGTGGTGCACAGAGCGCACCTGACCAGAACCCGAATGAGCAGGTTCTTTCCGGAGGTGGAGGACGAATGTGAACGGTGCCAGAGAGGCCCGGCCAACCACACCCACATGTTTTGGGCTTGTCCCAAACTTGCTGGGTTCTGGGCAGCCTTTTTCGAGGCAGTGTCCAAGGTTATGGGGGTGAAGCCATGCCCGATACTGGCAATCTTCGGGGTATTGGAGCAGCCAGAACTATACATGGGGAAGGGGGCTAAAGCCCTCGCTTTCGCTTTCTTAATCGCACGCCGGAGAATCCTGCTCGGCTGGCGATCGGCAGCACCACCCACGGCTGCAGACTGGCTCGTTGACCTTTCGGAATTTCTCCACCAGAACTGGACACTTTGGGACAGTTTGTCGGCTTGTTCCAAAACCTGTTCGAGGCCAGCAACGAGGAGTATATACAACTGTTTATAAGTATGAGAAATGCCAATAAAAAGACTTTAAAAAAGGTTATGGGGAGAAAGCAGGGTTAGGCTATTGAGTTGGATGATGAGCCATGATCGTGATAAATGGCGGAGCAGGCTCATAGGGCCAAAAGGCCTCCTCCTGCTCCCATCTTCTATGTATCTCGGTAACTAGCCTCAGTATCACCATTTTAGAAAGAATGAAAATTGCCTGGGTTTCATGCTGCTAAATGCTGCCTCTTCCAGTTGCTAAATTGCTCGCATGAAAACATCTGGTGAGAAGAGGGCAGTGTGGGCTTTGGTACCTCTACACAGTTGAATAGCCCCCATTGATGATCATGGTTTAGGACCACGTCTGAAATAATTTGGGAATTGAGTCTTCATGTGAGGCAGGGCTTTAAACAGAAACATTATTTTTGATGAGCTTTGCAGCCATGCTGCCATTGTATTTTTCCAATTGTTTGTCCTGACTGCAGTTGTCTCCATTTGCAGCCACTTAAAGTGGACGAGGACCACATGGAAGACTCCAGGAATAATGAAACCAGCGGCCTGTCATCTAGCAAGTTAGAAGAGAATGTTGGGCCTCTCCCCCTATCTGTCATGAAGGCAAGGTAATCAACAAAGTAATAACACAAACCAGTAATCTATACACTATAGATTTAGATTTAGAACACCTGGATTCTTGTGAAGTAAAGTGGCCAACAGTTTTGCAAAAATTCTGTTTGTCTCCGATTTCCTACCCAAATAATGTGCATTTTGAGGTTAAAGAAAAACCAAAGTATGTTCCTTGAGAAGGCTTTCCTTGAGTTATATTAGAGTATTAACTGTTTGATCTCCCTGTACCACCCCTTCCCAACACAGGTCTCAAAAATATATATTTTTTGTGGGAACATTTTCTTTGTAGGGCAGCACGGTAGTACAAGTGGATAGCACCGTGGCTTCACGGCGCCAGGGTCCCAGGTTCGATTCCCCGCTGGGTCACTGTCTGTGCGGAGTCTGCACGTTCTCCCCGTGTCAGTGTGGGTTTCCTCCGGGTGCTCCGGTTTCCTCCCACAGTCCAAAGACATGCAGGTTAGCTGCATTGGCCATGCTAAATTGCCCTTCGTGTCCAAAAAGGTTAGGAGGGGTTATTGGGTTACGGGTATAGGGTGGAAGTGAGGGCTTAAGTGGGTCGGTGCAGACATGATGGGCCAAATGGCCTCCTTCTGCACTGTATGTTCTATGTAACTTAAATTGAGAATTATATGTTAAAGGAGAGCTCATACAGGAAAGGTGCAGAGGTTACAGAGTTTAAAAAAAAAAATAAAAAAAAATTTTTTTATTAAAGGTTTTCATAAAATATCAATAACAAAATGAGAAAGAAAAAAGAACACAACAGGGTTAAGTACAAAACATAATCTAAAAAAGCAACCCCCCCGCCCCCCCCCCCGGTACATAAATAATAAATTAACATGAACACCCCGACTTAACACAACAGGTGTATACACCCCCTCAGACCCTCCAGTGTAAATAACATAAACAAAAATAAAGTAAACCCCCCCACCGAGCTGCTGCTGCCGCCATTGACCAATCGTTCTGCCAGAAAGTCTAAGAACGGTTGCCACTGCCTAAAGAACCCTTGTACCGACCCTCTCAAGGTGAATTTCACCCTCTCCAATTTAATGAACCCTGCCATATCGCTGATCCAGGCTTCCACGCTTGGGGGCCTCGCATCTTTGCACTGAAGGAGAATCCTTCGCCGGGCTACCAGGGACGCAAAGGCCAGAATTCCGACCTCTTTCGCCTCCTGCACTCCCGGCTCCTCTGCCACCCCAAATATTGCGAGCCCCCAGCCCGGTCTGACCCTGGGTCGTACCATCCTCGACACCGTCCTCGCTACGCTCTTCCAAAATTCCTCCAGTGCTGGGCATGCCCAGAACATATGGGTGTGATTTTCTGGGCTCCCTGAGCACCTAACACACCTGTCCTCACCCCCAAAGAACCGGCTCATCCTTGTCCCGGTCATGTGTGCCCTGTGCAGCACCTTAAACTGTATGAGGCTGAGCCTCGCGCACGAAGAGGAAGAGTTCCCCCTCCCTAGGGCATCTGCCCACGTCCCCTCTTCGATCTCCTCTCCCAACTCCTCCTCCCACTTACCTTTCAACTCCACCACCGAGGCCTCCTCCTCCTCCTGCATCACCTGGTACGTTTCCGAGATCTTTCCCACCCACCCCCCCGAGAGCACCCTGTCCTGTACAGTGTGTGGCAGTAGCCGCGGGAATTCCACCACCTGCCGTCTGGCAAATGCCCTTACCTGTAAGTACCTGAAGGCGTTCCCCAGGGGGAGCCCGTACTTCTCCTCCAGCTCACCCAAGCTCGCGAACTTCTCGTCCACAAACAGGTCCCCCAACTTTCGTATCCCTGCCCTGTGCCACCCCGAAAACCCTCTATCTGTTCTTCCTGGGGCGAACCGGTGGTTCCCCCGTAATGGGGTCCACGCCGAGGCCCCAACTTCCCCCCCCTATGCTGCCTCCACTGCCCCCAAAGTTTGATGGCTGCCACCACCACCGGGCTCGTGGTATACCTCCCTGGAGGGAGCGGCAGCGGCGCCGTTGCCAGCGCCCCCAGACTCGTGCCCACACAGTACACCGTCTCCAGCCTCTTCCATGCAGCCTCCTCCATCACCCACTTGCGCACCATCGTTGCATTGGCGGCTCAGTAGTACCCACAGAGGTTGGGCAGCGCCAGCCCCCCCTATCTCTACTCCGCTCCAGGAACACCCTTCTCACCCTCGGAGTCCCTCGCGCCCACACAAACCCCATTATACTCCTGTTAACCCGCCTGAAAAAAGCCTTCGGGATAAACACGGGGAGGCACTGGAACAGGAACAAAAACCTTGGGAGCACCGTCATTTTGATTGACTGCAGCCTACCCGCCAAGGACAACGGCAACGCGTCCCACCTCTTGAACTTCTCCTCCATTTGCTCCACCAGCCTTGTAAAGTTAAGCCTATGCAGGGCCCCCCAGCTCCTGGCCACCTGGACCCCAAATATCTGAAGCTCCTCTCCGCCCTTTTTAGTGGGAGCTTGCCAATCCCCCTCTCCTGGTCCCCTAGCTGAACTACGAACAGCTCGCTCTTCCCCATATTGAGCTTGTAACCCGAAAAGTCCCCGAATTCCCTAAGGATCCTCATTACCTCTGGCATTCCTCCCACCGGGTCCGCCACATACAACAGCAGCAGAAGTTACAGAGTTGTTGTCATGAGTGACTTCAACTTCCCTAATATTGACTGGAACCTCCTTAGTGCAAATGGTTTGGGTGGAGCAGATTTTGTCAGGTGTGTCCAGGAAGGATTCCTGACTCCATATGTAGATAGGTCGACTAGGGGGGCGGCCATATTGGATTTGGTGCTTGGCAACGGACCAGGCCAGGTGTCAGATGTCTCGGTGGGAGAGCATTTCGGTGACTGACCACAACTCCTTGACCTTTACCATAGTTATGGAGAGGGATAGGAACAGATGGTATGGGGAGGTATTTAATTGGGGGAGGGGAAATTATACTGCTATTAGACAGGAGCTGAGGAGCATAATTTGGGAACAGTTGTTCTCGGGGAAATGCACAACAGTAACGTGGGGGTTGTTTAAGGAGCACTTGCTGCAAGTGTTGGAAAGTTTTGTCCCACTGAGCGAAGGAAGGAATGGTAAGGTGGAGGAGCCTTGGATGACAAGAGAAGTGGAGCTTCTAGTCAAGCGGATGAAGGAAACTTAGGTAAGGTTGAGGAAGCAGCGATCTGGCACGGCTCTAGAGGGTTACATGGTAACCAGGAAGGCACTCAAAAATGGACTTAGGAGAGCTAGAAGGGGGCATTAAAGCGCCCTGGCGGGAAGGATTAGGGAAAACCCAAGGCGTTCTACACTTATGTGAGAAATAAGAGGATGATCAGAGTGAGACTAGGGCCGATCAGGGATAGTGGAGGGAACTTGTGCCTAGAGTCTGACGAGGTGGGGGAGGCCCTAAATGAATATTTTGCTTCAGTATTCACGAGGGAAAGGGACCTGGTTGCTCGTGAGAACAGCGTGAACCAGGTTAATAGGCTCGAACAGGTTGCTATTAAGAAGGAGGATGTGCTGGAAATTTTGAAAAGCATCAGGATAGATAAGTCCCCTGGGCCAGGTGGTATATACCCAAGGTTCCTACGGGAAGCGAAGGAGGAGATTGCTGCGCTGTTGGCAATGATCTTTGCGTCCTCACTCTCCACTGGAGTAATACCAGATGATTGGGGAGGCAAATGTTGTTCCCCTGTTCAAGAAAGGGAATAGGGAAATTCTTGGGAATTACAGACCAGTCAGTCTTACATCTGGGGTGAGCAAAATACTGGAATGGATTCTGAGAGATAGGATTTATGATTATTTAGAAAAACATAGTTTGATAAAGATAGTCAACATGTGAGGGGCAGGTCATGCTCACAAGCCTCGTTGCATTCTTTGAGGATGTGACGAGACACATTGATGGAGGCCGGGCAGTGGATGTGGTGTATATGGATTTCAGTAAGGCATTTGATAAAGTTCCCCATGGTAGACTCATTCAGAAGTTTAGGGGGCATGGGATACAAGGCAATTTGGCTGTCTGGATACACAATTGGCTGGCCGAACAAAGATAGCGAGTGGTAGCGGATTGAAAGTATTCCGCCTGGAGGTTGGTGACCAGTGGTGTCCCGCAAGGATCTGTTCTGGGACCTCTGCTCTTTGTGGTTTTTATAAATGTCTTGGATGAGGAAGTGGAAGGGTGGGTTAGTAAGTTTGCCGATGACACAAAGGTTGGTGGAATTGTAGATAGTGTCGAGGGCTGTTGCAGGTTACAAACAGGACATTGACAGGATGCAGAGCTGGGCTGAGAAGTGACAGATGGAGTTTAACCTCAATAAATGTAAAGTAATTCATTTTGGAAGGTCGAATTTGAATGCTGAATACAGGGTTAAAGGCAGGATTCTTGGAAGTGTGGAGGAACAGAGGGATCTTGGGGTCCACATATATAGATCCCTCAAAGTTGCCACCCAGGTTATTGGGTTGATAAGAAGGCGTTATGGTGTGTTGTCTTTCATTACAGGGGGATTGAGTTTAAGAGCTGCGAGGTTTATAAAACCCTGGTTCGACCATACTTGGAATATTGTGTCCAGTTCTGGCCACCTCATTATAGGAAGGATGTGGATGCTTTGGAGAAGGTGCAGAGGAGATTTACCAGGATGCTGCCTGGACTGGAGGGCATGTCTTATGAAGAAAGGTTGAGGGGGCTTGGGCTTTTCTCACTGGAGCGAAGAAGGCAGAGAGGTGACTTGATAGAGGTGTACAAGGTGATGAGAGGCATGGATAGAATGGATAGCCAGAGACTTTTCCCCAGGGTGGAAATGGCTGTCACGAGGGGACATAATTTTAAGGTGATTGGAGGAAGGTATAGGGGAGATGTCAGAGGTAGGTTCTTTATACAGAGAGTGGTGGGTGCCTGGAATGCACTGACAGCAGTGGTGGTGGAGTCAGAGTCATTAGGGATATTTAAGCGACTCTTGGAGAGGCACATGGACAGCAGTAAATTGTAGGGGTGTAGGTTAGGTTGATCTTGGGTTGGGATAAATGGCCGGCACAACATCGTGGGCCGAAGGGCCTGTACTGTTCTATGTTCTATAACTACTGTAAACTTATAACCGTCTTAAAGAGTGGCTGATTAATGGCTTGGTTATTTTGTATGTGGGGGTTAGATTACATCTAAAAAATGAGAAGAGCCATACCAAAGGCAGAATACATTACATGTCACTGATAGTTGGTGATAACCACATTGTGATAACCACATTGAAGGATTAATGGAAGTAATGTAATATTACAGGCTAGGGTTTAGAGAACCCCAAAGTATATCATGGAGTTCACCTGACCCACAACTTTTACTAGATTTTGGTTATGGGGAGCAGAAGGGCCCACTTTACAGGTGTGATGCAACAGAGAACTAAAAGTATTTTTAAACAAAACAGTGTTTTCAGTTAACATTTTATAAACACACAGTAAATAGTTTTATCAGCTACCAACCTTGACCACCCCCCCAAAAGATACAGTACTCAATAGAAAACCCTTAATAACTTTCCAAACAACGTCCACAAGTTAAACCCTTTTTAAATAAAGACAGCAGGTTTAAATTCTCTACAGAAACAGGTATTACTTTGAAATCATCAATGAGCTGAAGATCGAGAGAGAGATCATTACACAGCTGCTTGCTTTGAATGCAGCTCTCCAACTCTGAAAACGAAACCAAAAACGCACTGCAGCTGCCAGCTCAAAAACGAAAGTGAAAGACGGACAGACAGCCCAGCTCCATCCACACACTGACATCACTGCAGCCATTTGATGAAACAGACTTTTCTTAAAGGGACTCTGAAATGACAGTAACTGCAATTTTTATTGAGCATTCTGCTGGGATATACTCAGTTTTAACTTCGTTCTCAAGTGTAAGCCAATTTGCAGTTTAATGTTAGCCATTGTTTCACCTGTAAACATTTAGTGTGATAAGGCATAATGTTGGAACAAAAAATGGAAATCTTTACTCTGCACCTGACCTGGGAGGTCTCCAAACCCCTCATAGATACATAGATACATAGAACATACAGTGCAGAAGGAGGCCATTTGGTCCATCGAGTCTGGACCGAACTACTTAAGCCTTCACTTCTACCATATCGCCATAATCCAATAACCGCTGGATGGTTGCCAGAACTGGAAAAGCTTTTCATTTCTAATAACAGTAGCCTTTCTTTTTGACACATCCCGACTCAAGGTTAGCTCCGTTCTCTCTCCACAGATGCTGTTAGACCTGAGATTGTGCAGCATTTTCTGTTTTTGTTTCAGGTTTCTGCACCCGCTTAAGTCATGTAGTTAGTGTCAATCCTAATTATGTTGAGCTTTTTAAAAATCTCTAAAGCTTATCCATTTTTTTCCTATTTGCAGACAGTTAGTTTCCTGGTACACATTGGCCCATAATCCACAGATGTCCCAGGTGGTCAACTGCAGTGTTCCTACTGCCTTTCCTGTGCTGTGGGTGCGATGTGATGGCTCTGATCCTGAAGGTACTGTTTGGTTGGGAGCTGAACCCATGAAAACTGGGAAGGAGATTACATCAATCGTTTTCCATACGGTCACGTGCACTGGTAAGATGTCAAAAAAGTACATTTTAAAAGAGTTGTGTTAAACATGAGCTTGATTATTATTGGGATGGTGTAATTGCAGCCTGATAAATTTACACTGACAGTTTCCGTTTTAAATATGAGTTATTGTGGCTGGTCCTATAGATCCTGACATTCTAACAAAGTTCCAACTCAAGATCACATTTGATCTTGGTTCCCTATGTGAAATGCCACGAGTCATCAACCATACTTTATATGCTGATTTCACTGAACTCTAGAAGAATAATTCCATGAACTATAGTGCCACACGTTAACTGTTGTAAAAAATTCCTTGTGTGGTTGTTTCTTTTCTTTCTTGTCAACAGTAGATCGGCAAGGTAACTGTCTAAGTTTTGAACATTCGGGTTTATGGATAGCTTTGCGTTTGAGCATTAATAAAGTGTTATTTCTCTTTGTTTTAGGACCGATTGTCGACAGGAGCCCTTTCGCAAGCATAGAAATATTGAAAACTGCCCATAAGAATAGGCATTCTTGTTCTGCTGTAGGTATTCCAATTTTCTTTCTCCCACCCAAATCTGCAAAATTCTAAAATAAAACAAATGATATTTATATTGTTATTTTAACATAATATGACTTAAGGTATAACTTAAGAAATGTTGTAAAGCAAAATTAGACATATAGCCACATAAGGCAATGATAGGTCTGATGGCCAGAAGCTTATTCAAAGAGAGAGGTTTTGAGGAATGTCTTAAAGGGAGAGAGGTGGAAAGCTTTGGGGAGAGAATTTCAGGGCTTGGGCAGCTGAAGGCTGAACTATCAATGGTGGAGCGCTTAAAATCAAGGATGCCCAAGAGGATTGAATTAGATGAACATAGATATTTCTGAGGGTTGTAAGGCTGGAGGAGGTTACAGAGTTAAGGAAGGGCCATGCCAGAGATGAGAATTTTAAAATCAAAGCATTGCTTACCTGGGGCTAGTGTTGGTCAGCCAGAATGGGTGATAGATGATTGAAACTTGTGCATGTAAAGACATGCGAAATAAAGCTTTGACTGTGAGTTTGTGGGGGGCAGCACGATGGCACAGTGGTTAGCACTGTGGCTTCACAGCGCCAGGGTCCCAGGTTTGATTCCCGGCTGGCTCACTGCTATGTGTTCTCCCTGTGTCTGCGTGGGTTTCCTCCGGGTGCTCTGGTTTCCTCCCATTAGTCCCGAAAGATGTGCTATTAGGTAATTTGGACATTCTGAATTCTCCCTCTGCACCCGACCAGACGCCGGAATGTGGCGACCAGGGGCTTTTCACAGTAACCTCATTGCAGTGTTAATGTAAGCCTACTTGTGACAATAAAGATTATTGTTATTATGTTAGAATGTGGAAGGCCAACCAGGAGTCATTGGAATAGTCGAATGTAGAGGTAACAATGGCATGAATAAAATTTTCAGCAACAGGTAATCTGAAGTTGAGTAATATTACACATATGTAGATATCTGGTTGGAAGCGTCTCTCAAAAGCAGAAAATGTTAGAAATTTGAGTAGTCTGCCACACCTGAAAAGAGATGGCTAAGGCTATTGGTGTAGCACCTCTTGTTGCACACTTCGGAATTCTTACCACGGTTAGTTCTTACCCTGGTTAGTAAATGAAATTGGGTTTTCTGATTCAGGTGCTATGGTCTACCATTTACAACTTTTCTTTTAAATTGCTTTCAGGTTTCTCTTCCTGGCTTTCTAATTCCTTCGTGTCTTCAACCCTCCCTGTCTCATCATCTTCTCAGGCCCCACAACCCTCAGGCATTTATACTCATCTAATTCTGGCCTCACAGCCGATTTTAAATTGCTCCATCTTTGGGGTAGCATTTTACTGCTTCGCATTGGTGGGGGTGGGACAATAAAATGCAGTGAGTCGTTCAAAGGTCCATTGACTTTGGCAGGGCCAGGGAGGAGCTGTAAAATTCACCCACGTGTTTGTTTCTTCAGCTGCCTGGGCTCAGGAATTCCCTTCTTAAGCCTCTCATTTTGATATACTTCTTAAAACCTACCTCTTTGACCAAGGTTCTGGCCATTTGTCCTAATGTCACCGTAAGTGGCTTGGGCATTTTGTTAGGTTAAAGACACTCCTGAGTTGTTATTTTCAGGAACCATTATTGAATTTTTCTGAAGTAAGATTTTGGATTGTAGGATTGTGAGCATCTCGTCCTCTGTGTTTTGAAGCAACAAATTAATTCTGAGGTTCTAAAAGTACTTTGAGACTTCCCTATGATTTGAAATAGCTGTTTGCCTGTGTGCCTACAATTCCAAACACTGATGGTGTCTGACCACAGATGTAGGTCAAAGGGGGAAGAGAACAAATTGATAGAAATAGACTTTGGGCCATTCTGGGTCAAATGTGTAATTCATTGTGGCTGAGAAGAATCAATAGTGGAGGCCTCCCTGTTCTCTTGGCAAAAGTATAATATATGATATGGAAAGTCTTAAAAAGAAAGTTCAGGGAAATATATTTAATTTGGGCAGAAAAGCATTTGTATACAACCATACTGATTTCTAAAATGTAATGGCTTATTGCATTCAGGTAATGACCAAGGGCTATGCACAGTATGATCTGTTTGGTTCCACTGTATTAGAGAATACAATTATGAAGTCGCAGAGTAACATTATGGTGGATTTCACTTGGAACAATGTGGAGAAAATTTTAGAAATTCCACCACTTACATCGAATGCTACGCTGGTAAGGAAAACAAACTTTTGATACTGGCATATTTTACTGTACAAATTATACAAACTAGGGCAGGTGTCTCACACACAGTGATAACACAAGAACACATTCTGTTTGTTTTTTTGGGGAGGCAGTTTTGTCTGCTTTTTTTTGTTTCAAGTCTTTGGACCAATCCAAGGTGTCAGCCAATGTAGCTGCAAATTCTGTTCTGCCATTGGGAGATTGCTGTCCATGGTGGTGACGTCCAATTTTTCTCTGCCTACATCTACAGAGCAGTGGCTTAGTAGTGTGGGGAGGTCTGCAGTGTATTCCGAAATTGGTTAAAAAGGTTTTTTAATTGTTAATGAGATGTGGGAATCGCTGGCTAAGCCACCATTTGCTGCCCATCCCTAATTTTCGTTTGAGAAGATGGTGGGAAGACACCATCGCAAACTGCTGCTATCCGTGTGGTATTGGTATATCCACTGTGCTGAGTTCTATGCTGTTGGGTAAAGGAAAGTGTTCCTGTGCTGGGAGAGAGGGAGATTCACTCCCGGTCTGCCTTGAATCCTTAGAGAATGAGCTGCATAGTAGCATTGCAAATATTTGGAAACTAACTTCCTGCTTGATTTCTTAAAAAAGGAGTCTTCGTAGGACACTTTGTTCCCAGTTTACCAAATCTCCATTTAGTTTGTGTGTTGGGTTGTTGTGATTCCTATTTAGTGATTCCTATTTGGAGATTGTATGTTCAAGTTTGACATTTTGTTCTCTGTGCCCTGTAAATCCTATAAATTAAATACTGCACACAATTATTGCACAAATGAAATGAAAGCTGATTTACAAATGTATTCATGACCTATGCATGGATTTCAGATATGAGTGTTCATACAAGCCTCCAGGTATGACCAGGTTTGGGCCCCAAAAGAACTCCAGGAGAGTTGGGCCTTTTGTCTCTGAATCTTATCCAACTGATTTCTGAAGAACCCTGATATTTTTGCTTCTATGAGTACCTTCTGGCAGGCTCTTCTAAATGTCTGTACTTGGCTTCCCAGCAAGTATTTGATTTTTTGATGTAATTTTAATATTCAACACGAGAATGAGAACTTTTGAAATAACCGAATCAGTGATTTCACTTCAGTAATTTGTTTCAAGCAATCAGGTGCAAGCCTGAACTGTATTCTGCAGCCCAGAAATGGGATTAAGTATCTTTGTGCACAGGTTTAGACTTAGCCTCTGAACTCACTGTGGTCAATTGGATTCAATTGGCATATTTTGCATTGTGCTTCTGATACAGTTTTATCCTGCTTGTTTTTGTGGTTGTTTAGAATATTAAAGTGGAACCTGGAGACCTGAGAAGTCCTGTTATTCAAATATATAAGGAGCTAGAATTTCTCCTTGTAAGTATTTACTTGCATTGATAATGTTCTTTTACAAGTTGATTTTTAAATTCATAATTGTTTTTTAAAATAAATTTAGAGTATCCAATTATTTTTTTTCCAATTAAGAGGCAATTTAGCGTGGCCAATCCACCTAACCTGCACATCTTTGGTTGTGGGGGTGAAACCCACGCAGACATAGGGAGAATGACGATGGGCTATTCCTAATCTATTAGGTTGCAGTGGATCTAGTTTTGTTTCCCATGCACACGGGGAGAATGTGCAAACTCCACACGGACAGTGACCCAGGGCCGGGACCGAACCCGGGTCCTTGCGCCGAGGCAGCAATGCTAATCACCGTGCTGCCCCTAAATTCATAATTGTCGAGATGTGTTCCAGTGGATTGCAACCTGAATACATTTCTTGTTTTAAGCAAGCATTCAGAAACATTTCCATTGTATGATTATGTGTAACAAAATCAGAAAGAATCCCTTTATGATGAGGCATAAAATGTTTTTTCTATGCACACTGAGAAAATATTCCTCTGGCAGAAATATGCAAACTGGGTGCCTTTAGTCACAAAATGTTTTCTCTTCTTGTACTATATAAATAGCTTTGATAAAACCTTTCACTGGCATTAATTTGTCTAAAATTTTGAATCACCTTTTGTTTAATTTGATGTATAAAATTGAAAGCATTGCTTTTAGCTTGCATTGATAAAATTGGAACTCCAGCAATCACCAGTTCCTTTTTTCTCAGTAGCCAGATCATGTCTCTTGAGAGTGCCATATGCTTGACTTAATGATATCTGATAGTATCTTTACTCTGCTGAAATATATAATCCAGTTAAATGTTGCTGCAGATGATTTAAAAGGAAAGCTCAGTTAAAGTTTATTGTAGCAATTAACTAATTTAAGGATTTTTAAAAAAATGTATTCAAACTTGTGCTTAGTCCCAGTCCCTTTTGAAATATACAGCACAACACATCTGTATACAATTTATGCAAGATAGTCAGTAACAACTATTTTGAATCTTGTGCATAATCCTGCCTGCATCCACCATCCAAATCCCCCTCCTGTTTAAATATCTTTTGATACTTGCTGTCTTGGGGATACTTGGTAAAAGCATTGTTTACTATGGAATAAGCCTGTATCAGAAACTCAAGTTTGATTTCCAATCTCTGCTTCACCAACTGATCTCAGTCTGAGTTTCTGGTGTGATGTAATGATTGGAATTATCGCTGAAACAACCGAGCATCAGCCCTTGGATTTCCAGTGACTTCTGTGGAAAAGTCTATACACATTGGGTACATGGTTATACCCTTTCACCTCCTCGCCCTCGCCTGCCCAACTCAAAATTGATTGATTGGCCCCCTCTCACTAGGTGCTCACAGAAAATGGTGCTTGATCAATGCAGATATAGCCCAGTAAGAATACACCATTGAGGATGACTGGGATTTTCCTGCCCCATCATGTCTGGACCCACCACGAGGGATGTGACCTTGCAGTCAAAAGTCCATTGATATTTGATGGGACTGGAAGGTCCCTGTGGCGGGTGGGGCCAGAAAACCCCAGCTGATGAGGGGGAAATGAGAACAAAACACTTGCAAGTATCTTTTGATAACCACCAACCATCTCTGAGAACTTTACAGCCAATTGAGCACTTTTGAAGCCAATTGATTATTTTGAAGTGTAGTCACTATTGTAATGTAGCACAGCAAGCTCCCATAAACCGGGTTATGATAATTACCAGATAATCTGCTTTTGATTGCTCTTGCTTGGTAGTTACTCCTTCCAGGAGAACGGCTGTCAGGGTATGTCATGTTCGTCTATCTTGTGCCATCCTCAAAAATCCACCATTTGCAATTGCTAACGTTGATTGAGGGATAGGAATTTCCCAGAACATGGAGGATAATTTCCCTGCTCTTCAGAAGAGTACTATGGGATCTTCTCTGTTCTCTGACGGGGCCTCGATTTAATGTCTCCTCTGAAAGACAGTACTTTCGACAGTGCAGCAGTCCCTCAGTGCTTCACTGGAGCCTGAGCCTAGATTTCTGCGCCCAGGCCCTGGGGTGGGACTTGAACCCTGAAACTCAAAAGATGAGAGTGCTACCAACTTTTTTAAAGTTAATCTTTAGGTCAACGCCCATTGCCCATCATTTAATTGCCCATGAACTGAGTGCTTTGCTGGGCAACTTCAGAGGGCATTTAAGACTCAATCACATTGCTATGGGTCTGGAGTCACAAGTAGGCCAGACCAGGCAAGGATGGCAGATTTCCTTCTCTAAAGGACAAAATGAACCAAATGCTTTTTCCAACAATAGATAGTTTCATGGCACAATTACTGAGACTAACTTTCCATGAATTAAATTTAAATTTACCAGGCACCATGCTGGAATGTGAACACATGTCCTAAGGACATTAGCCTCCTCCCCTGAATTATGGGCAGCACGGTAGCACAAGTGGTTAGCACTATGGCTTCACAGCGCCAGGGTCCCAGATTCAATTCCCTGCTATGTCACTGTCTGTACGGAGCCTGCACCTTCTCCCCGTGTCTGCGTGGGTTTCCTCCGAATGCTCCGGTTTCCTCCCACAATCCAAAGGCGTGCAAGTTGGGTGGATTGGCCGATAAATTGCCCTTGGTGGTGAAAAAGGTTAGGAGGGGCAATTGGGTTTGGGGATAGGGTGGAAGTGAGGGCTTAAGTGAGTCTGCAGACTCGATTGTCTGAATGCCCTCCTGCACTGTATGTTCTATTATTAGACATTGACATAATAATAATCTTTATTGTCATAAGTAGGCTTACATTAACACTGCAACAAAGTTACTGTGAAAACCCCTAGTCACCGCAGTCTGGAGCCTGTTCGGGAACACTGAGGGAGAATTCAGAATGCCCAAATTACCTAATAGCACGTCTTTCGGGACTTGTGGGAGGGAACCGGAGCACCCGGAGGAAACCCACGCAGACACGGGGAGAACGTGCAGATTCCGCACAGACAGTGGTCCAAGCCGGGAGTCAAACCTGGGATGCTGGTGCTGTTGAGCAACAGTGCTAACCACTGTGCTACCGTGCCGCCCTACCACTATTTCACCGTCTTCCCTGACTGACCACAGCTGACCCAAAAGTGTGAAACTTTAGGGATAAAGGGGTGGGAAGAGATTTTTAAAAAAGATTAATTTAAAACTTTTGAAAGTCTTAAAGATGTTAAGCACATGTTGTGGTTTGAATAAATGACCTAGTTTCTGCTGTGTTGTGTGACAGGTCTTAGCTCGAGGTTTGAAAACCGGTGAAATAGAATGGCCAGAAGTGTTAGAAGAAAAATCTGCAATTATTGTCGTACAGGAGTTAATTGAAGGTATGCACTTTTAACATTTGAATAACATTGACTTTAAAATTTAGACTATTTTGGGCGGGAGAGTCAACAGTGTGACTGCCAAGTTATCTGTATGCTCAATTTACTCTTCACTAGATAGTAACCATGTCCACAATATACACTGCTGGCACGGTTGTTTTTCACAAAATATAATGCCTCAAGTGGCATGATAAAACCTTTCAAATATTTTCTTTT
This sequence comes from Scyliorhinus torazame, assembly GCF_047496885.1. Taxonomy (NCBI): domain Eukaryota; kingdom Metazoa; phylum Chordata; class Chondrichthyes; order Carcharhiniformes; family Scyliorhinidae; genus Scyliorhinus; species Scyliorhinus torazame. The sequence goes on from NC_092718.1 coordinate 7,012,700, forward strand.
TTGTAAAAAATATTTTAATTAAAATTTTAACATATTTTCAACAAACCCCCCCCTTACAGAAAAAAGAAAAACAAAGAACACATAAATAAACATCTTACAACTACATCACAAATTCCCCCAATATACAAACCCCCCATTAAGCAATAATAAACATAGTAGTAAATACAAAGTACACCCCCCCCCCGGGTTGCTGCTGACCACCTCCTAACGCTCCGCTAGAAAGTTTAGGAACGGTTGCCACCGCCTGAAGAACCCTTGCACAGACCCTCTCAAGGCAAATTTTACCCTCTCCAATTTAATGAACGCTGCCATGTCGCTGATCCAGGCTTCCACGCTTGGGGGCCTCGCATCTCTCCACTGTAGCAGAATCCTCCGCCGGGCTACCAGGGACGCAAAGGCCAGAATACTGGCCTCTTTCGCCTCCTGCACTCCCGGCTCGTCCGATACCCCAAATAGTGTTAACCCCCAGCTCGGCTTAACCCGGTGTTCACCACCTTAGACATCGTCCTCGCGACGCCCCTCCAGAACCTATCCAGCGCTGGGCACCCCAGAACATATAGGCATGATTTTCTGGGCTCCCTGAGCACCTCACACACCTGCCTTCATCCCCAAAGAACCTGCTCAGCCTCGCCCCTGTCATATGCGCCCTGTGAAGAACCTTAAATTGTATCAGGCTAAGCCTGGCGCAAGAGGAGGAAGAATTAACCCTACCCAGGGCATCCGCCCACGTACCCTCGTCTATCTCCTCCCCAAGCTCCTCCTCCCATTTACCCTTTAGCTCCTCCACCGATGTCTCCTCCTCCTCCTGCATCTCAATTGCCAATGCAAATAGCAAGGGGCCTTGTCCCCTGGTACAGCCAAAAGTATTCCGACCTCCTCCGACTCGTGGTCACACTCGCCACCGGGGCTTCGTAAAGTAGCCTAACCCAACTAATGAACCTCTCCCCGAACCCAAACCTCCTCAACACTTCCCAAAGGTACCCCCACTCCACCCTATCGAAGGCCTTCTCCGCGTCCATCGCCGCCACTATCTCCGTTTCCCCCTCCACTGCAGGCATCATGATTACGTTAAGGATCCTCCGCACATTGGTATTCAGCTGCGTTCCCTTCACAAAACTCGCCTGGTCCTCGTGAATCACCTCCGGGACACAGTCCTCAATTCTGGTAGCCAACACCTTCGCGAACAGCTTTGCGTCCATGTTGAAGAGCGAGATTGACCTATACGACCCACACTGTAATGTATCCTTGTCCCGCTTCAAGATCAGCGAGATCAGCGCCCTGGACATAGTTGGGGGTAGGGCCCTCCCCTCCCTCGCCTCATTGAAAGTCCTCACTAGTAGAGTGCCCAGCAGGTCCATGTACTTGCGGTAAAATTCCACCGGGAACCCAGCTGGCCCCGGTGCCTTCCCCGCCTGCATACTCCCCAGCCCCTTAGTCAGCTCCTCCAGCCCTACCGGTGCCCCAAGCCCAGCCACCTGCTCCTCCTCCACCCTCGGGAACCTCAGCCGATCCACAAATCGACGCATCCCCCCCTCCTCCGTCGGGGGCTCAGACCTATACAGCCCCTCATGAAAGTCTCTAAATACCCCATTTATTCCCACCGCACTCCGCACCGTGTCCCCCCCTTTATCCCTAACTCCCCAATCTCCCCTCCCGCTTCCGAAGCTGCTGTGCCAACATCCGGCTCGCCTTCCCCCCGTACTCCTACACCGCCCCTTGCGCTTTCCTCCACTGCACCTCTGCCTTCTTGGCGGTCAACAGGTCGAACACGGCCTGGAGGCTTCGTTGCTCCTTGAGTAGTCCTTCTTGGGGACCTCTGCATACCTCCTATCCACCCTTAAAATCTCCCCTACCAATCTCTCCCTCTCCTTCCTCTCCTTGTGGGCCCTAGTGGAGATTAGCTCTCCGCTAATCACCGCCTTCAGCGCCTCCCAGACCACCCCCACCTGCACCTCCCCATTATCGTTAGCCTCTAGATAGCTTTCAATGCACCCCCGGATCCGCCCTCTCATCTCCTCATCCTCCAGCAAGCCCACAGCGGGCGCTGGTCCCTCTCCTCCCCTAGCTCCAGCTCCACCCAATGCGGGGCGTGGTCTGAGATGGCTATGGCCGAATACTCCGTGTCCTCCACCCTCGCGATTAGTGCCCTGCTCATAACGAAGAAGTCTATCCGGGAGTAGGCTTTATGGACGTGGGGAACCCCCCCCCCATTATCAAGCTCCCTTCTCCAGTTCCGGAATCCGGCCCAACATGCGCCGCATAAATCCAGCATCGTCCCAATTCGGGGCATATACATTCCAATGCAGCATCAACCCAGTCCCCCCCCGAGCTGCGCTGCTCCCCCCATAGCACTCCCGTAAGTCAGCTGACTCCTGCTGACCCTGGCCCCCCCGCCACTCCATCGACCCCCCCAGTGTGGTAGTCTCCCCCCTCCTGTCCATCAGCGGGCGCTCCTCTCCAACACCGCCCTTCCCCCCCCCCGGCCCCGCCCCCTTCCTTCCCTAGCGCGGGAAACAGCCCGCGCTTTCCATCCAACTGGCTCCACCCTCTCTGGCGCAGCTCCCTTTTGCGGCGTAATCCTAGCTCCCCCACCTCGGGCCTCCCATCTCTCCCCCCCCAAACGGGGCCCCGTCTTCCAACCACCGACTCCCACACACTCTCAAAACCCCCACTTCGAACCATTTCACCCTACCCCACCCAGCACCCAAGGAAACAGTAGAGAACAGAACATCCCCCAAAGCACAGTAACCACCGTAACCGCCCCCCGCGACATCCCCTCACAACCAACCCTCAGTCCGTGTCCAACTTTCGGCCTGAATAACGGTCCACGCCTCCTCCGGCGTCTCAAAGTAATGGTGCCGGTCCTTAAACGTGACCCACAGTCGCGCCGGCTGCAGCATCCGCCTTAGCCCGATTGTACCCGGCCCTCTTCTTGGCCACCTCCGCGCTCCAATCCTGATATATACGGACCTCTGCATTCTCCCACCTGCTGCTCCGCTTCTTTTCTGCCCATTTTAGGACACACTCCCTGTCCACCAAGCGGTGGAACCGCACCAATACCGCCCGTGGCGGCTGGTTAGACTTGGGCCTCCTCGCCAGGACTCGGTGGGCCCCATCCAGCTCCAGGGACCTCGGGAAGGCACCCGCGTCCATCAACGTGTTCAGCATCGTGACCACGTATGCTCCAGCATCCGACCCCTCCACTCCCTCCGGGGGACCCAGAATCCGCAGGTTCTTCCTCCTCGACCGATTCTCCATGTCCTCTAACTTCTCCTGCCATTTCTTATGCAGCGCCTCATGCGCCTCTACCTTCACCGCCAGGCCCAATATCTCGTCCTCATTCTCCGAGGCCTTCAGCCGCACCTCCCGGATCGCCGCCCCTTGGGCCTTCTGGGTCTCGACCAGCTTGTCGATCGAAGCCTTCATCGGCTCCAGCAGTTCTGCTTTCAATTCCGTGCAGCAGCGCTTGAGAAACTCCTGCTGCTCTTGCGACCACTGCGCCCTAGCTGCTGGTCTCCACCCGCCGCCATCTTGGTTTTCCTCCCTCGCACTTTTCACTGCACCAAAATCACTTTTTTCACCACTCCACTCCTGGTCCAATCCATACAGTGCCGGGGAAATCGTACTGTCACCTTCCCACACTGGGAACCGTTGAACAAATGCCACTGGGGCCCCTAAAAAGAGCCCAAAAGTATGTTTCTGGCGGGAGCTGCTGAACGTGCGACTTAGCTCAACATAGCCGCAACCGGAAGTCCCTTTCAAATATTTTCAACCTAATCAGAGCTAAAGCTTTCTTTTTTCGAGTGCTCATCATTGGAGTTTGGAAATGGGTGGGATGGAAAATCCCACACATTCGTTCATCTTAGAAATTGCCTCCTGCACAGTGCGCAGTAGTTAGCACAGCTGCCTCACTGCGCCGAGGTCCCAGGATCGATCCCGGCTCTGGGTCACTGTCCATGCGGAGTTTGCACATTCTCCCCGTGTTTGCGTGGGTTTCGCCCCCACAACCCAAAGATGTGCAGGGTAGGTGGATTGGCCACGCTAAATTGCCCCTTAATTGAAAAAAATGAATTGGGTACTCTAAATTTATTTTTTAAAAAGAAATTGCCTCCTGTTTTCATTTGATTCGCGCCTTGTGTAATATGTTAATAAGATTGGAGTAAAATAATTGTCAAAGTTGTACTGAAAGTTGTGTACATGCAGTATAATATTAGGATACATTTTGGCTTCTACTATGAATAGACTTTTACATTGAACTATTTGTCCTAACACAGAATTTTTTGTGTTTTCATATCTGATACAGACCTAAAGGACCAACTCAATGCCTCTCAACAACGACCGAAGAACAAGGAGAATGAGGTAAGATCTGATAAATGGAAACATGTTGGTGGGAAAAGATGTGGAAAATGTAACTTTGCTTTTATTCTGTTTAAGGGTGGGTTCTCTATAGGTGAGCATTTGAATGTGTAATATCTTGTTAAAGTTGGATTCCGCGAACTTCACTGTGGAACCCTGTCAGCTCTGGTTTTGTTCCAGTCACACCAAAGCAGTGCTGGGAGTATAAGAGAGTGAGAGTAGAGCCAGGGGGATAAAGGAGTGTGAGACTGGGAGCGGAGCTCGGAGAATAAAGGAGCGCAAGAAAGAGCGAGACTGGGAGCGGAGCTCGGAGAATAAAGGAGCACAAGAAAGAGCGAGACTGGGAGTGGAGCCCGGAGGATAAAGGAGAGCAAGAAAGAGCGAGACTGGGAGTGGAGTCCGGAGGGTAAAGGAGAGCAAGAAAGAGCGAGGCTGGGAGTGGAGCCCGGAGGATAAAGGAGAGCAAGAAAGAGCAAGACTGGGAGTGGAGTCCGGAGGGTAAATGAGAGCAAGAAAGAGCGAGACTGGGAGTGGAGCCTGGAGGATAAAGGAGAGCAAGAAAGAGCGAGACTGGGAGTGGAGCCTGGAGGATAAAGGAGAGCAAGAAAGAGCGAGACTGGGAGTGGAGCCTGGAGGATAAAGGAGAGCAAGAAAGAGCGAGACTGGGAGTGGTGCCTGGAGGGTAAAGGAGAGCAAGAAAGAGCGAGACTGGGAATGGTGCCTGGAGGGTAAATGAGAGGAAGAAAGAGCGAGACTGGGAGTGGTGCCTGGAGAGTAAATGAGAGGAAGAAGGAGCGAGACTGGGAGTGGAGTCCGGAGGATAAATGAGAGCAAGAAAGAGCGAGACTGGGAGTGGTGCCTGGAGGGTAAAGGAGAGGAAGGAGCGAGACTGGGAATGGTGCCTGGAGGATAAATGAGAGCAAGAAAGAGCGAGACTGGGAGTGGTGCCTGGAGGATAAAGGAGAGCAAGAAAGAGTGAGACTGGGAGTGGAGTCTGGAGGATAAAGGAGAGCAAGAAAGAGCGAGACTGGGAGTGGTGCCTGAAGGATAAAGGAGAGCAAGAAGGAGCGAGACTGGGAGTGGAGCCTGGAGGGTAAAGGAGAGCAAGAAAGAGCGAGACTGGGAGTGGAGCCTGAAGGGTAAAGGAGAGCAAGAAGGAGCGAGACTGGGAATGGTGCCTGGAGGATAAAGGAGAGCAAGAAAGAGCGAGACTGGGAGTGGCGCCTGGAGGGTAAATGAGAGGAAGAAGGAGCGAGACTGGGAATGGTGCCTGGAGGGTAAAGGAGAGCAAGAAGGAGCGAGACTGGGAGTGGTGCCTGGAGGGTAAATGAGAGAAAGAAGGAGCGAGACTGGGAGTGGTGCCTGGAGGATAAATGAGAGCAAGAAAGAGCGAGACTGGGAATGGTGTCTGGAGGATAAAGGAGAGCAAGAAAGAGCGAGACTGGGAATGGTGCCTGAAGGGTAAATGAGAGCAAGAAAGAGCGAGACTGGGAGTGGAGCCTGGAGGATAAAGGAGAGCAAGAAAGAGCGAGACTGGGAATGGTGCCTGGAGGATTAATGAGAGCAAGAAAGAGCGAGACTGGGAGTGGTGCCTGGAGGATAAAGGAGAGCAAGAAAGAGCGAGACTGGGAATGGTGCACGGAGGGAAAAGGTGTGCAAGAAAGAGCGAGACTGGGAATGGTGCCTGGAGGATAAATGAGAGCAAGAAAGAGCGAGACTGGGAGTGGTGCCTGGAGAGTAAAGGAGAGGAACAAGGAACGAGACTGGGAATGGTGCCTGCAGGATAAATGAGAGCAAGAAGGAGCGAGACTGGGAGTGGAGCCTGGAGGATAAATGAGACCAAGAAGGAGCGAGACTGGGAATGGTGCACGGAGGGAAAAGGAGAGCAAGAAAGAGCGAGACTGGGAATGGTGCCTGGAGGATAAAGGAGGGCAAGAAAGAGCGAGACTGGGAATGGTGCACAGAGGGGAAAGGAGAGCAAGAAAGAGCGAGACTGGGAATGGTGCCTGGAGGATAAATGAGAGCAAGAAAGAGCGAGACTTGAGTGGTGCCTGGAGGGTAAATGAGAGGAAGAAGGAGCGAGACTGGGAGTGGTGCCTGGAGGATAAATGAGAGCAACAAAGAGCGAGACTGGGAGTGGTGCCTGGAGGATAAAGGAGAGGAAGAAGGAGCGAGACTGGGAATGGTGCACGGAGGGAAAAGGAGAGCAAGAAAGAGCGAGACTGGGAGTGGTGCCTGGTGGATAAAGGAGAGCAAGAAAGAGCGAGACTGGGAATGGTGCACAGAGGGGAAAGGAGAGCAAGAAAGAGCGAGACTGGGAATGGTGCCTGGAGTATAAATGAGAGCAAGAAAGAGCGAGACTTGAGTGGTGCCTGAAGGGTAAAGGAGAGGAAGAAGGAGCGAGACTGGGAATGGTGCCTGGAGGATAAAGGAGAGCAAGAAAGAGCGAGACTGGGAGTGGCGCCTGGAGGGTAAATGAGAGGAAGAAGGAGCGAGACTGGGAATGGTGCCTGGAGGGTAAAGGAGAGCAAGAAAGAGCGAGACTGGGAGTGGTGCCTGGAGGGTAAATGAGAGAAAGAAGGAGCGAGACTGGGAGTGGTGCCTGGAGGATAAATGAGAGCAAGAAAGAGCGAGACTGGGAATGGTGTCTGGAGGATAAAGGAGAGCAAGAAAGAGCGAGACTGGGAATGGTGCCTGGAGGATAAAGGAGAGCAAGAAAGAGCGAGACTGGGAATGGTGCCTGGAGGATAAAGGAGAGCAAGAAAGAGCGAGACTGGGAATGGTGCACGGAGGGAAAAGGAGAGCAAGAAAGAGCGAGACTGGGAATGGTGCCTGAAGGATAAATGAGAGCAAGAAAGAGCGAGACTGGGAGTGGTGCCTGGAGGGTAAAGTAGAGGAAGAAGGAGTGAGACTGGGAATGGTGCCTGGAGGATAAGGGAGAGCAAGAAGGAGCGAGACTGGGAGTGGTGCCTGGAGGGTAAATGAGAGCAAGAAAGAGCGAGACTGGGAGTGGTGCCTGGAGGATAAAGGAGAGCAAGAAAGAGCGAGACTGGGAGTAGTGCTGGAGGGTAAAGGAGAGGAAGAAGGAGCGAGACTGGGAATGGTGCCTGGAGGATAAGGGAGAGCAAGAGAGAGCGAGACTGGGAGTGGTGCCTGGAGGATAAATGAGAGCAAGAAGGAGCGAGACTGGGAGTGGTGCCTGGAGGATAAATGTGAGGAAGAAGGAGCGAGACTGGGAGTGGAGCCTGGAGGATAAATGAGACCAAGAAAGAGCGAGACTGGGAATGGTGCCTGGAGGATAAAGGAGAGCAAGAAAGAGCGAGACTGGGAGTGGTGCCTGGAGGGAAAAGGCGAGGAAGAAGGAGCGAGACTGGGAATGGTGCCTGGAGGATAAAGGAGAGAAAGAAAGAGCGAGACTGGGAGTGGAGTCTGGAGGATAAATGAGACCAAGAAAGAGCGAGACTGGGAATGGTGCCTGGAGGATAAATGAGAGCAAGAAAGAGCGAGACTGGGAGTGGTGCCTGGAGGGTAAAGGAGAGGAAGAAGGAGCGAGACTGGGAATGGTGCCTGGAGGATAAATGAGAGCAAGAAAGAGCGAGACTGGGAGTGGTGCCTGGAGGGTAAATGAGAGCAAGAAGGAGCGAGACTGAGAGTGGAGCCTGGAGGATAAAGGAGAGCAAGAAAGAGCGAGACTGGGAATGGTGCACGGAGGGAAAAGGAGAGCAAGAAAGAGCGGGACTGGGAATGGTGCCTGGAGGATAAATGAGAGCAAGAAAGAGCGAGACTGGGAATGGTGCCTGATGGATAAAGGAGAGCAAGAAGGAGCGAGACTGGGAGTGGAGCCCGGAGGATAAAGGAGAGCAAGAAAGAGCGAGACTGGGAGTGGTGCCTGGTGGATAAACGAGAGCAAGAAGCAGCGAGACTGGGAGTGGTGCCTGGCGGATAAAGGAGAGCAAGAAGGTGCGAGACTGGGAATGGTGCCTGGAGGGTAAAGGAGAGCAAGAATGAGCTGAGTGCTCACTTGGAGTTTGGAGCTCCTGGGGTGATGTACGCATTCAAGAGTGGCGTGGGCTAGTGGAAGTAGTACGTTGGGTGAGAAAAGTCAACTAAGTATTTACTACTTTTATCACTTATAGTTCATAAGTCTATATTTTGTAGTAACAAGGACCAGGGGAGAAGGGCCCGAGAGCAGTGTTCTTCAAACTTTTTTTCCGGGGACCCATTTTACCCAACCCGGCCGACCTTCGGGACCCCGGCCCGGCCGACCTTCGGGACCCCGGCCCGGCCGACCTTCGGGACCCCGGCCCGGCCGACCTTCGGGACCCCGGCCCGGCCGACCTTCGGGACCCCGGCCCGGCCGACCTTCGGGACCCCGGCCCGGCCGACCTTCGGGACCCCGGCCCGGCCGACCTTCGGGACCCCGGCCCGGCCGACCTTCGGGACCCCGGCCCGGCCGACCTTCGGGACCCCGGCCCGGCCGACCTTCGGGACCCCGGCCCGGCCGACCTTCGGGACCCCGGCCCGGCCGACCTTCGGGACCCCGGCCCGGCCGACCTTCGGGACCCCGGCCCGGCCGACCTTCGGGACCCCGGCCCGGCCGACCTTCGGGACCCCGGCCCGGCCGACCTTCGGGACCCCGGCCCGGCCGACCTTCGGGACCCCGGCCCGGCCGACCTTCGGGACCCCGGCCCGGCCGACCTTCGGGACCCCGGCCCGGCCGACCTTCGGGACCCCGGCCCGGCCGACCTTCGGGACCCCGGCCCGGCCGACCTTCGGGACCCCGGCCCGGCCGACCTTCGGGACCCCGGCCCGGCCGACCTTCGGGACCCCGGCCCGGCCGACCTTCGGGACCCCGGCCCGGCCGACCTTCGGGACCCCGGCCCGGCCGACCTTCGGGACCCCGGCCCGGCCGACCTTCGGGACCCCGGCCCGGCCGACCTTCGGGACCCCGGCCCGGCCGACCTTCGCGACCCCGGCCCGGCCGACCTTCGCGACCCCGGCCCGGCCGACCTTCGCGACCCCGGCCCGGCCGACCTTCGCGACCCCGGCCCGGCCGACCTTCGCGACCCCGGCCCGGCCGACCTTCGCGACCCCGGCCCGGCCGACCTTCGCGACCCCGGCCCGGCCGACCTTCGCGACCCACCATTTTCTCTTACCTTGTTTGCTGCTGATAAAAATGGAGGAAATGGTTTGGGGTCCCTTTGACCCTCGTACACGTTCCTCCAATGGAAACTGTTGGATGAAGGTGAAGCCTTCCGGTGTCGGAAAGTATGGAGCCTCCATCTGTCCAAATTTCTGCATTTTTTCCCGGATAATGTTATTAAATAAAACCCCCCCAAACTTGTAAAAAAAAAAGAAATAAAATGAATAAAATAAATGAAAAAAAAAAATATGAATAACCCCCCCGAACTTGTAAAAAAAATGAATAAAATAAATGAAAAAAATAAAAATTAAATGAATAAAATAAATGAATAAAATGAATTCAAAAAACCCAAACTTGTAAAACAAAAAGCTGCGACCGTTTAAAAAAAATAGCGGCCGCAGTGTGCATGCGCGCCCGATCATTGGCGCGCATGTGCAATGCGGCAGGATTTTTTTTACATGTTCGCGGCCATTTTAAATGCCGTTGCAGCCGGCGTTATTAACAACCGGCTGCTGCACGGGGATTTGTGCGAATGGGAGCAACGCGAAGGACGGCTCCGCGACCCACCCACTGGTCGTGCCCCCGAGTTTGAAGAACACTGCCCTAGAGTAATAATATTTGATTTTCAGTATCTTCCAAAATGTTAGGTTTTTAAAAAATATTTAATTAGGGTATTTGCAAGTTTTTATAATAACAATAACAGTGAAATAATCATGGTACAATAAACATTTTCACCGGCGGGTGGGAGGCGGCCGCACAATGGAGGGCTCCTGGTCGGCAACGGCATTTTCGGGGCTTTAAGCCCGGTCCCAGGGTCCGCGGAGGCGGCAGAAGAAGGGAGAAGGCACAGTGGAGACACAGGAGGAAAAAAGAAACAAAGAAAAACGTCGAGGGTGAGCAAGAAAACGGCCGGTAAAAAAACAGCTGGAGGTCCATCGGGGAGTGGAAAGGTCACCGCGGGGTCACCAGGAAAAATGGAGGCTGGAGCACCAGGGAAGGCCGCACTGCTTACGGCTGAAGAAATAACCAAGGTGATGGCTGCGGAATTTGAAAAGCAGTTGGCGCAGATTGCGAAATGCATGGAGACGGTGAGGAAGGAGATGAGGGAGGTTTTGAATGTGCTGGTGGAGGAGGCGGTTTCCCCGGTGAGGACGGAGGTGGCGAGCGCAGTGGCGGAGGTGCGAGAGCAAGGGGAGGCGCTGAAGGAAGTGGAGGAGACGTTATTGCAGCACGGTGATCAACTTGCCTCGTTGGGGAAAGAGATGCGGAAGGTGATGGATACTAACAAGGATCTGCAAGGAAAAATGGAAGACCTGGAAAACAGATCCAGGCGACAGAATTTGAGGATTGTGGGGCTGCCCGAAGGAGTTGAAGGACCGAAGCCGACTGAGTACTTTGCCGCGATGCAGGCAAAATTATTGGGGGAGGGGGAGGATCCCTCCCGATATGAACTGGATCGGGCTCATCGGTCGTGGAGGCCTATACCAAAGGCGAGTGAGCCGCCAAGGGCAGTGACTCTGTGCTTCCGTAGGTACAGGGTGAAGGAGAAGGTCCTGAGCTGGGCCAAGCAGAAGCGGGTGGTGCAGTGGGCTGGAGCTGGTATACGTGTATACCAGTACTTTATGGTGGAGCTGGCAAGGAGGCGGGCTGCCTTCAACCGGGTGAAGAGGGCACTGTACATTAGCAAGGTGCGGTGCGGCATTGTATATCCAGCGAAGCTGAGGGTGACTTACAAGCTCAGGGACTTTTATTTTGGAACGGCGGAAGCAGCGGAGGAGTTTGCGAAAGCAGAAGGACTGTGGCAGAACTGACAAATTGAGGAATGGCCATGTGCCGATGTAACCTCATGACTGTATTTTCTTCTTTTTTGTATCTCTGCACGCGGGTGTAGAGATGAAAGGAACCAATGTATATATTTGGACAAGGGAAGGGACGGGACTTTCACTCGAAATGAGAGCTCTTTGGGGTGTAGGTGGATATGCGGGGTTTGTGTGCTAAAAGGGGATCTTTGGGCTTTCCTAGGGCCGGGCAAGTGGGAAAGGGACCCGGGCGGGGGCCTCCACGCTGGCCGGTTTAAGCCGGCCAGTGAACGGGAATGAGGTGGGGGAGGGGCTGCGGCCATCGGAGCCTGGCAGAACAGGGTCCGAGTGGTCTAGCCGGGGTGGAAAGTTGGGGGGGGAAGGAACCGAGGTTGGGAGGAGGAGTTTTACAAGAGGCAGTGGACAGGAGGAGCTGGAGACCTGCGGTGGGGGGAGGGGGAAGAGCTGTGTAAGATTAAGGGTGACTACGGGTAATCCCTGATTCCTTTTTGCCATTTGTTTATGTAAACATGCGGGTTGAGGTTTGGGAGTTGGTGGGTAGATGGGATCGTTGTTATTATGGGGACTGACATACCTTGCTGATTATTGTTTATTGTTGATGGATGTAAATGTGGGAGAAAACGTGAAAAAGGAGAATAAAAAAAAAATGTAAAAAAAAAAAAGCATTTTCACCACCATCACAATCTTCACACACACCAACCATAAAACAACAAGCCGCCGAAGACCCCCCTTGGAATTCTGCTTGACTGACATTTTAATTTTCCCCGAGAAAGTCGACGAACGGCTGCCAACTCCAGGTGACCACAAAGGCAAACTTCATTTTCTCGAGACTGAGAAGCCAGGCCATGTCACTAACCCAGATGTATACAGTCGGGGGCTTCGAGTCCCTCCACATTAATAAGATCCGTCTCCGGGCTACCAGGGAGGCAAAGGCCAAGACGTCGGCCTCTTTCGCCCCCTGAACTCCCGGCTCTTCCAACACTCCAAAGATCGCCAACTACGGACTCGGCACCACCCGTGTTTTGAGTACCATGGACTGTGCCTTGGCAAAACCCTCTAAGCTTCGAGCATGCCCAAAACATGTGGACATGATTTGCTGGGCTTCCCGCCCACCTCGCACACCTATCCTCTACACAAATAAACTTGCTCATCCGGGCCACTGTCATGTGTGCCCGCTGGACTACCTTGAATTGTAGCAGGCTACGCCTGGCACATGATGAGGATGTATTAACCCTGCTTAGGGCATCCGCCCACAGACCCGCCTCTATCTCTCCTCCAAACTCGTCTTCCCACTTGCCCTTAAGCTCCTCCACCGGAGTTTCCTCCGATTCCAAAAGTTCCTGGTAAATATCTGATACCTTCCCCTTTCCCGCTCAGGTACTGGAGACTACTGTCCTGTATCCCCCGTGGCGGCAGCAGCAGGAAGGCTGGAACCTGCCTTCTCAGGAAGTCTCGCATCTGCATATACCTAAACCCATTCCCTGCTGTCAATTTAAATTTATCCTCCAAGGCTTTCAAGCTGGGGAAGCTCCCGTCTATAAATAGATTCCCCCATCCTCCTAATTCCTGCCCTTTGCCATCTCGGGAACCCACCATCCAGCCTACCCGGTACAAACCGATGATTATTATAAATCGGGGTCCAAACCGATGCTCCCTCCACTCTCTATTTCCTCCACTGCCCCCAGATTCTCAGCTGCCACCACCACCAGACCCGTGGAGTATCGGGCCGGCGAGAACAGAAGAGGTGCCGTTATCAGTGCTCCCAAACTTGTGTCTTTACACGACGCCACCTCCATCTGCTTCCACACCTCCCCCTCCCCCACTACCCACTTCCTAATCATGGCTACATTAGCCGCCCAGTAGTAATTGCAAACGTTCGGCAGCGCCAACCCACCCTCCCCCCGACTACGCTCCAGCAACACTTTCTTCACTCGCGGGGTTTTACCTGCCCACTCAAAGCCCAAAATAACCTTATTTACCTGCTTGAAAAAGGCCCTCTGGATGAAGATGGGGAGGCACTGAAAGACAAACAGAAATCTGGGGAGGAACGTCATTTTCACGATCTGTACCCTCCACGCCAGTGATAGCGGGAGCATGTCCCATCTCTTCAAGCCCTCTTTCATTTGTTCTACGATCTGGGATAGGTTTAACTTATGCAGTGCCTCCCATTCCCGGGCCACCTGGATTCCCAGATATCGAAAGCTCCTTCCTATCATCCTAAACGGCAGGTCTCCCAGTCTCTTCTCCTGCCCTCTTGCCTGGATCGCAAACATCTCGCTTTTCCCCAAGTTCAATTTATACCCCGAAAAGCTGGCAAATTCCCCAAGGATCCGCATAACTTCCCCCATCCCCTCCAACGGGTCTGAAATATACAAGAGCAGGTCATCTGCGTAAAACAAGACCCGGTGCTCCACCCCCCCCCCCCCCCCCCCCCCCCCCCCCGAACCAGACCTTTCCAGTTCCTAGAGGTTCTTAACGCCATGGCCAATGGCTCTATGGTAGCGGGGTAACCGTAGCGGGGAGAGGGGGTACCCTTGTCTCGTCCCTCGGTGTAGTTTAAAATACCCTGATCTCAGCCGGTTCATACGCATGCTCGCTACTGGTGCCTGATAGAGCAACTGCGCCCAGTCAATGAAGCCCTCACCAAACCCAAACCTTCCCAGCGCCTCCCACAGGTAATCCCACTCCACCCGATCAAAAGCGTTCTCCGCATCCATCGCTACTACCACCTCGATCTCCCCTCCTTCTGACGGCATCATAATAACATTTAAAAGCCTTCGAACATTGGCCGTGAGTTGCCTGCCATTTACAAATCCCATATAGTCTTCCCCTATCACCCTCGGAACACAATCCTCTATCTAGACACTACTCTGTCCTGGATCCCATTTGGTGGGAGGCGTGGGAAGGATGGGACCTGTCTACGTATGAAGTCACGCACTTGCAAGTACCGAAAGTCATTCCCTCTTACTAGTCCGAATTTCTCCTCCAAGGCCCTCATGCTCGAGAAGCCCCCCCCCCCGCCCCCAAAGAATATATCGCCCATCTTTCCCACCGCTGCCACGCTCGGAATCCACCGTCCATAGTCCAGGGGCGAATTGGTGGTTGTCGCATAATGGAGACCAGACCGATGCTTCCACCTCCCATACATGCTTCCTCCACTGGCCCCAGATCCGCAGGGCTGCCACCACTACCGGGCTGGTGGAATACCTGTACGGCGGGAGCGGTAGGGGGGCCGTGACCAAGGCTGCCAAACTGGTGCCCCTGCACGAAGCCGCCTCCACTCGCCCCCAAATAGACCCAGTACCCACCATCCAACTCCTTACCATGGCTATGTTGGCCGCCCAGTAGTAGTTGCTGAGGTTCGGCAGCGCCAGCCCCACCTCGCTACGGTTCCTCTCAAGCATCGCTTTCTTCACCCGCGGTGACTTCCCCGCCCAGACAAAGCCCATAATAATCTTGTTGACCCTTTTGAAGAAGGACCGCGGGATGAAAATCGGGAGGCACTGAAAAATAAACCGGAATCTTGGGAGGATTGTCATCTTTACCTTCTGCACTCTCCCCGCAAGTGATAGCGGGAGTGCATCCCATTTCCTGAACTCGCTCTTCATCCTCCACTCTAGTCAAATTTATCTTATGCAGCCTGCCCCAGTCTCGTGCCACCTGTATCCCTAAGTATCGGAAACTTTCTCCGACCATCCTAAATGGCAGCCCCTTCAACCTGTTCTCCTGGCCCTTCGCCTGCAGTACAAACATCTCACTCTTAGCCATGTTCAGTTTGTACCCTGAAAACCTGCCAAATTCTCTCAATGTTCCTAGTATACTGTCCATCCCAGCCAGCAGGTCGTCCGCATACAGCGATGCCCTGTGTTCCACCCCTCCCCTAATCATTCCCTTCCACCCCCTCGCAGCACTCAGGGCAATCGCCAGTGGCTCTATGGCCAGTGCAAACAGCAACGAGGAGAGTGGGCATCTCCGGTCCCCGGTGTAGTCTAAAGTACTCTGATGTTTTCCTATTCGTCCTCACGCTATCTTTTGCGGTCTGGTACAATAGTCTCACCCAGTCAACACAGCCCTCCCCGAACCCAAACCATCCGAGTACCTCCCACAAATAGTCCCACTCCACCTGGTCAAAGGCCTTCTCAGCATCCATTGCCACCACTGCCTCTACCTCTCTGCCCTCCGGGGGCATTATGATCACATTGAGTAGACTTCTCAAGTTGGCTACCAGCTGTCTGCCTTTCACAAACCCTGTTTGGTCTGCCCCGATCACCTCCGGGACACAGTCCTCAATTCTAAGCGGCAAGACCTTAGCCAGGAGCTTGGCATCGACGTTGACCAGGGAGAATGGTCTGTATGACCCACACACTTCCGGGTCTTTATCCCGTTTTAATATCAGCGAAATGGTAGCCTGTGACATTGTCGGAGGTAGCGTTCCCATGTTCCTCGCCTCGTTAAATACCCCAGTCAGCACCGGCCCCACTATCTCCGAGAACGTTTTGAAGAACTCCACTCCATCCAGCCCTGGGGATTTATCCGACAGCATAGCCTTCAAGCCCCCCCAGTACTTCCTCAGCTCTGATCGGGGGCCCCAGTCCGTCTACCAGCCCCTACCCACTTTTGAGAAGGTCAGTCCTTCTAAGAAATGCTTCATCTCCTCCGGCTCCCCAGGGGGTTCCGAGGTATAGAGCTTGCTGTAAAACTCCGAAACACCCTGTTCAGTCCTTTTTTTTAATTAAATATTTTATTGAAAATTTTTGGTCAACCAACACAGTACATTGTGCATCCTTTACACAATATTATTAACAACACAAATAACAATGACCTATTTTATAAACAAAAAATGAATAAATAATAAATAACAAAAATAAAAACTAGCCCTAATTGGCAACTGCCTTGTCACAAGTAACACTCTCCAAAAATATAATTTAACAGTCCAATATATAATTATCTGTAGCAACGACCTATACATACTATACAGTATATATTAACAACCCTGAGAGTCCTTCTGGTTCCTCCTCCCCTCCCCCGATCCTGGGCTGCTGCTGCTGCCTTCTTTTTCCCATTCCGTCTATCTTTCTGCGAGGTATTCGACGAACGGTTGCCACCGCCTGGTGAACCCTTGAGCCGACCCCCTTAGGACGAACTTAATCCGCTCTAGCTTTATAAACCCCGCCATGTCATTTATCCAGGTCTCCACCCCCGGGGGCTTGGCTTCTTTCCACATTAGCAATATCCTGCGCCGGGCTACTAGGGACGCAAAGGCCAAAACATCGGCCTCTCTCGCCTCCTGCACTCCCGGCTCTTGTGCAACCCCAAATATAGCCAACCCCCAGCTTGGTTCGACCCGGACTCCTACTACTTTTGAAAGCACCTTTGTCACCCCCATCCAAAACCCCTATAGTGCCGGGCATGACCAAAACATATGGGTATGATTCGCTGGGCTTCTCGAGCACCTCGCACACCTATCCTCCACCCCAAAAAATTTACTGAGCCGTGCTCCAGTCATATGTGCCCTGTGTAATACCTTAAACTGAATCAGGCTTAGCCTGGCACACGAGGACGACGAGTTTACCCTGCTTAGGGCATCTGCCCACAGCCCCTCCTCGATCTCCTCCCCCAGCTCTTCTTCCCATTTCCCTTTTAGTTCATCTACCATAGTCTCCCCTTCGTCCCTCATTTCCCTATATATATCTGACACCTTACCATCCCCCACCCATGTCTTTGAGATCACTCTGTCCTGCACCTCTTGTGTCGGGAGCTGCGGGAATTCCCTCACCTGTTGCCTCGCAAAAGCCCTCAGTTGCATATACCTGAATGCATTCCCTTGGGGCAACCCATATTTCTCGGTCAGCGCTCCCAGACTCGCGAACTTCCCATCCACAAACAGATCTTTCAGTTGCGTTATTCCTGCTCTTTGCCACATTCCATATCCCCCATCCATTCCCCCCGGGGCAAACCTATGGTTGTTTCTTATCGGGGACCCCCCCAAGGCTCCAGTCTTTCCCCTATGCCGTCTCCACTGTCCCCAAATCTTCAGTGTAGCCACCACCACCGGGCTTGTGGTGTAGTTCCTCGGTGAGAACGGCAATGGGGCTGTCACCATAGCCTGTAGGCTAGTCCCCCTACAGGACGCCCTCTCTAATCTCTTCCACGCCGCTCCCTCCTCCTCTCCCATCCACTTACTCACCATTGAAATATTAGCGGCCCAATAATACTCACTTAGGCTCGGTAGTGCCAGCCCCCCCCTATCCCTGCTACGCTGTAAGAATCCCTTCCTCACTCTCGGGGTCTTCCCGGCCCACACAAAACCCATGATGCTCTTTTCAGGGATACCATATCCCATCTCTTGAAATCCTCCTCCATCTGTTCCACCAACCGCGTTAAATTTAACCTATGCAATGTGCCCCAATTCTTAGCTATCTGGATCCCCAGGTAACGAAAGTCCCTTGTTACCTTCCTCAACGGTAAATCCTCTATCTCTCTGCTCTGCTCCCCCGGATGCACCACAAATAACTCACTTTTCCCCATGTTCAGTTTATACCCTGAAAAATCCCCAAACTCCCCAAGTATCCGCATTATCTCTGGCATCCCCTCCGCAGGGTCCGCCACATATAGCAACAAATCATCCGCATACAGAGATACCCGGTGTTCTTCTCCCCCCCCCCCCCCTAAGTACTCCCCTCCACTTCCTGGAACCCCTCAGTGCTATGGCCAGGGGTTCAATCGCCAGTGCAAACAATAACAGGGACAGAGGACATCCCTGCCTCGTCCCTCTATGGAGCCGAAAATAGTCAGACCCCCGTCCATTCGTGACCACGCTCGCCCTCGGGGCCCTATACAGCAACTGTACCCACCTGATATACCCGTCCCCAAAGCCAAATCTCCTCAACACCTCCCACAAATAATCCCACTCCACTCTATCAAATGCTTTCTCGGCATCCATCGCCACCACTATCTCCGCTTCCCCCTCTGGTGGGGGCATCATCATTACCCCTAGCAGCCTCCGTATATTTGCATTTAGCTGTCTCCCCTTCACAAACCCAGTTTGGTCCTCATGGACCACCCCCGGGACACAATCCTCTATCCTCATTGCCATTACCTTGGCCAGAATCTTAGCATCTACATTCAGGAGGGAAATGGGCCTGTATGACCCGCATTGCAGCGGGTCTTTTTCCTTCTTTAGGAGGAGCAATATCGTTGCCTCTGACATAGTCGGGGGCAGCTGCCCCCTTTCCCTCGCCTCATTAAAGGTTCTCATCAGTAGCGGGGCCAGCAAGTCCAAATATTTCTTATAGAATTCAACTGGGAATCCATCTGGTCCCGGGGCCTTCCCCGCCTGCATGCTCCCAATCCCTTTCACTACTTCCTCCGTCTCAATCTGTGATCTCTTTAATTCTTTTAAAGGCTGCTCGCAGCCTGGCCACCTCCTGGCATAGGTCTTGGTAAATGATCAAGCAGGACATTGTTGTTCCATGTACAGCTCTTCATACTCTTTGCCCACTGAAGGACCCGCTCCTTGTCTGTGAACCTGTGGAACCTGACCAACACTGGTCGGGGGGGGGGGGGGCGCCGGTCGCGGCTGCCTCACCTGCACCCTGTGTGTCCCGTCCAGCGGTTGCGGAAAGGAGTTAGCCCCTATCAGCTGCTGCAACAGGTCTGCCACAAACGTTGTGGCGTCCGCTCTATCAGCCCCCTCTGGGAGGCCAATAATTCTCAAATTTTGTCTGCGGGTTCTGTTTTCCAGGTCTTCAATTCTGCAAGCAGCCTTCTCTGTCGCTCCTTCAACCCATCTAGTCTATTGCAGCGATCGTTTGTGTGTCCGCCTGTTCCTCCACCGCTTGCTCCAGCTCCTTGACCTTTTTGTCCTAGGCCTCTAGCCTTTGGTTCACTTGCTCCACTGCTTTCTGCAGCGGTTCTAAGTTATCCCGCTTCATGTCTTCAAAACTTCCTTTTATGACCTGCAGCATATTGTCCAGCGCTGCTTGGATCGTCTGGTCCGCGGCCCGGTCAGCCATCTTTGGTCCCGGGTCAGCTCCCACACCACTTTGTCTCTGCCCCTTCTTTTCCTGCTTTTGCTGCTTTCTGCTCTTCTTTGTTTCCATACAGCACCGCACACTTCAATCAGCAACTTTGTGGCCATCTTTTCTCGCGCTCAAAAGTTCCGATAAGTCGGGAAACCAGGTCCAAAAAGCAAGCCGGAGTGAGAGCCACCGAATGTGCGACTCACTCCCTCATAGCCGCCGGAAGTGCTCTCTTGCTTTGGGTCACTGTCTGTGTGAAGTTTGCACAATCTTCCCTTGTCTGCGTGGGTTTCGCCCCCCACAACCCAAAAGATGTGCAGGCTAGGTAGATTGGCCACGCTAAATTGCCCCTTAATTGGAAAAAATTAATTGGGTACACTAAATTTATAGAAAAAAAAAGAATTCCACCGGGTAGCAGCCCGGCTCTGGGGCTTCCCGACTGCATGCCCTCCACCCCCTCAATTATTTCCTCAATTTCAATTGGGGCTCCCAGCCCTTCTACCAGATCCTCATCCACCCTCTGGAACCTCAATTGACCCAAAAGCTGCCTCATCCCCTCCACTCCAGCCGGGGGTTACTGTAAAAGTCCTTAAACACCTCATTCACCCCCACTGGGTCCAGGACCGTAATCCCACCTGTACTCTTTACTCTCCCTATCTCCCTGGCCACCTCCCTTTTTCTGAGCTGGTGCGCTAACATTCTGCTTGCTTTTTCCGTTGCTGCAGAGACCTCCCCCGTATCATTTATTTCCAGGTAGTTTAGGATGGACTTGTTCACCCGCCCACAGATTGCTTCGTCCGCTAACAACCCTACATCCAGCCTCCATAGCGGGCATTGTCCTCTCTCCAAACTAACCCGTAGGTCCACCCAATGTGGGGCCATGATCCGATACTGCGATTGCCTAGTACCCCCCCCCCCCGACGAGCCATCACCCTTTTTAGGCCAGCCTCCAGTTCGTGCCCCCGGCCTCCTCGAGCCCCCCCTCGGGCATTCGCCGTCCCCAACCTCCCATTTGTCCCCTATTAACAGTTCCTCCCCTGTCAGCAAAGCAGCCCCCCCCCCCCAGTAACAGCACCAGAAACTCCCCATATCAAGCTCCAGCTTAACACCTGCTCGCGCCCCCACCGTGCTTCCATGAGTCAGCTGACCAAGCTGACTTGATAGCTCCCACCCATGGCACCAAACAGTCTTTCTCCCCATTGTTCTCCCCCCTTTCCCCCCACTTGGACAAACATATTCAAAGCATCACATTCCCCAGTAAACAAACATCAGGAAAAACAGTGGAAAAACAACCACAGAAACCACCCCCCCTCCAACCAGCTCCCAGTAAGACAAAGTTAAGTTTAGCCATCGAAACAGCCCCTTATTGCACATAACACTCCTTATTCAAACCAGCGCTAAAGTGATTGTCAACAAACCGCCACTACAATACTCTCCAAGGACAAAATGTTTAGTTTAAAGGGGTTAGTGATGACAGGAGAGCTCAAAGCCAGGTGTGCTCCTCCTTCTTGGAAGCTGGGAACATTTCCAGTACCTACGGCCAGCATGTGTGTAGAAAGTGTCTCCAGCTGCAGCTCTTGGAAGCCCAGGTTTCGGAGCTGGAGTGGTGGCTGTGGAGCATCCGCAAGGCAGAGAGTATTGTTGATATCACGTATAGAGAGATGATCACACTGCAGGCTAAGACACCAGGTACACCAAGAGAACTAAGGGCAGTACAGGAATCTGCTGTGGCCATTCCCCTGCAAAACAGATATACTGCTTCGGATACTGTTGAGGGGAATGGTCTCTCCGGGGACAGCAGCAACCGCCAAATATTTGTACGTGCTTGGCTCTGCAGCACAGGAGGAGTAAAAAGGTGGGAATGTAATAGTTATAGGGGATTCATGCAATAAACAACATTTTTCACTATACTAACGCATGTGACAATAATAAATCAAATCAATGTGGGGCAAAACCCACACAAACATGGGGAGAATGTGCAAACTCCACACGGACAGTGACCCAGAGCTGGGATCGAATCTGGGACCTCAGCGCCGTGAGGCAGCAGTGCTACCCATTGCGCCACCGTGCTGCCCCCATCATTTGCCTTCGTTACCGCCTGCTGCACCTGCATGCTTATTTTCAGCGACTGGTGTGAAAGGACACCCTGGTCTCATTGCACATTCCCTTCTCTCAATCTATAGCCATTCAGATAATCTGTCTTTCTGTTTTTGCTACCAAAATGGATAACCTCACATTTATTTACATTGTACTGCATCTGCCATGCATTTACCCACTCACTCAACTTTTCCACATCACTCTGAAGCATCTCTGCATTCTCCTCACACCCAACTTTGTGTCATCTGCAGATTTGGAGACACAACATTTAGTTCCCTCATCTAAATCATCAAATGTATTTGTGCCCTCCTTTGTGAAGGCAGAACCAAAATATGCATTTAGGTCATCAGCCATTTCTTTGTTCTTCATTATAAATTCTCCAGTTTCTGACCATACAGGACATTTGCCTTCGCCAATCATTTTCTCTTCACATAGAAGCTTTTACAGTCAGTCCAGTTTGTGCTGGTCCCACCTCCAGAGAATCAGTCCCAATGTCCCTGGAATCTGAAACCCTCCCCTTTGCACAATCTCTTAAGCAACACTGTCATCTGATATAGTCTGCCATTTCGGCTCTGGCTCGCATGTGGCACTGGCAGTAATCCGGAGATCACTATCTTTGAGGTCCTACTTTCCAACTTATTCCCTATATTCTGCATTTAGGACTTCATCCCTTTTTTAATCTATGGTTGTTTGTACCAATGTGTACCATGACCACTGGCTATTCGCCCTCCCCCACTAGAATGTCCTGGAGACAGCCTTGATCCTAGCGCCAGGGAGGCAACATACCATCCTGGAGACTCATTTGCGGCCATAGAAACATCCACCCCCAAAGAATACAACATTAAGTAATCCTTAATAACTTCCCAAACAACATCCAGAAGACAAAAGAAACACCTTTTAACAGAAGCACATCAGGTTTACATTCACTATTGAAAACATTTATAATTCTGAATTCACCAAATGATCAAGAGATAGTCTTTTCATGGCAGAGAGAGCAGCAGTACACCTGCTTTGTCTGGCTTCAGCTCCAACACTGAAAACAAAACTAAAACACACCCTGCAGCAAACAGCCTAAAACAAAAGTAAAAAGCTGATCGACAGCCCAGCTCCACCCACACTCTGACATCACTGATAAACACCAGTTTCTTAAAGGTACATTTCTTGAACACCCATTTCTTAAAGGTACTCTCACATGACACTACAGAATGTAATGTTACAGTCATAACTGGGATGTAGAGAAAAGATCAACTTAATGTGAGGTAGGTCCATTCAAAAGTCTGATGGCAGTAGGGAAGAAGCTGTTCTTGAGTCGGTTGGTACGTGACCTCAAACTTTGGTATCTTTTTCCTGACGGAAGAAGGTGGAAGAGAGCATGTCCTGGGTGCGTGGGGTCCTTAATTATGCTGGTTGCCTTTCCAAGGCAGCAGGAATTGTAGATAGAGTCAATGGATGGGAGGCTGGTTTGCGTGATGGATTGGGCTATATCGCGACTTTTTGTACTTTCCTGCGGTCTTGGACAGAGGCAGGTTCCATACCAAGCTGTGATACAACCAGAAAGAATGCTTTCTATGGTGCATCTGTAAAAGTTGGTGAGAGTCCATAGCCGACATGCCAAATTTCCTTAGTCTTCTGAGAAAGTAGAGTCGTCGGTGGGCTTTCCTAACTATAGTGTCGGCATGGGGGGACCAGGACAGGCTGCTGGTGATCTGGACACCTAAAAACTTGAAGCTCTCGACCCTTTCTATTTCGTTCCCATTGATGTAGACAGGGGCAAGTTCTCCTACGCTTTCTGAAGTCGATGATTATTGACGTCGCACCAGTTCACCAGATTCTCTATCTCATTCCTGTACTCTGTCCCGTCATTGTTTGAAATCCAACCCACTACTGTGGTGTCATCAGCAAATTTGAAAATCGAGTTGATGGGGAATTTAGCCACACAGTCATAGGTGTATAAGGAGTATAGTAGGGGGCTACAACCCAAAGATGTGCAGGGTAGGTGGATTGGCCACACTAAATTGCCCCTTAATTGGAAAAACAAATTGGGTACTCTAAATTTATATTTAAAAAAAGAGAAGGCAAATGGTTTGTTGGCCTTCATAGCGAGAGGATTCGAGTACAGGAGCTGGGACGTCGTGCTGTAATTTTACAGGACCTTGGTGAGACCACAACTGGAATATTTTGGTCATCTTATCTGAGGACGGACTTTCTTGATATAGAGTGAGTTCAAGGAGCCAGAAGTCGAGTGGGTGCGTGCGGAAGAGGCCTCTTGCATGGGGACCTCCCTCCGGGCCCTCGCCACAGCAGCACTCCCATCCCCACCCAAAAAACACTCCAGCAGCCCGGTGGTGATAACCACCCTCCAATCCTGGAACCAACTACAGCAGCAATTTGGCCTGACCAAAATGTTGGACAAAGCTCCCATCTGCAACAACCATAGGTTCACACCAGCACTGACTGACGCCACCTTCAAAAGGTGGGGGCAGGACGGAGGGGCACTGACAGCCAGGGACCTATACATGGACGGCAGGATCGCAACACTGGATGAACTGATGGAGAAATTCCAGCTAGCCAGGGGGAACGAGCTAAGGTTGAGCTAACAGCTCAAAAACTTCCTACGAAAGGAGACAAGGATGTACCCACAACCACCACGACAGACATTACTGGAAGAATTACTGACGCAAGCCAAGATAAAGGAAACGACTGATAGAAAGGGCCGACACCGTACTGGACGCAACAAGAAAGAAATGGGAGGAGGACCTGGGGATTGAAATAGGGTGGGGACTCTGGAGCGAAGCACTGCACAGGGTCAACACCACCTCAACGTGCGCAAGGCTCAGCCTGACGCAGCTAAAAGTGGTACATAGAGCCCACTTAACAAGAACCCGTATGAGTAGGTTCTTCCCGGAGGTGGAGGATAAATGTGAACGGTGCCAAGGAGGCCCGGCCAACCACGCCCACATGTTCAGGGCATGCCCCAGACTTGCGGGGTACTAGACAGCCTTCTTCGAGGCAATGTCCAAAGTGGTGGGGATGAGGGTGGAGCCATGCCCGAAAGTGGCGGTCTTCGGGGTGTCTCACGGGGAGGGGGGGGGGGGGGGGGGGGGTGGGGGGGGGGGGGGGGGGTGGGGGAAGAGAGAAGAGACAGGGAACAAGAGAGAAGAACCAGGGAGGTGGAGGGGAGGCAGGCAAATGAGAGCCGGAATGAAGGCACGGGATA
Organism: Scyliorhinus torazame; assembly: GCF_047496885.1. Lineage (NCBI taxonomy): Eukaryota > Metazoa > Chordata > Chondrichthyes > Carcharhiniformes > Scyliorhinidae > Scyliorhinus > Scyliorhinus torazame. The sequence goes on from NC_092718.1 coordinate 7,037,354, forward strand.
CAATCACGAACTTGGCATCTCCAGGAGCAGGGAACGAGGAGAATAAAGACGAAAGACTGGAAGAACGGCAGAAGCGGAGGTGAGCGCGAGGCGGCAGCGAGATCCGTCCGGGAGAAGCAAGTGACAATACCAACACCGAACCCATTCGAGTATTGCCCACTGTAACTGTTTCTCCGGCACCCAAATGTATATTTACCTCCCCAGTCTCCACCCCCCCGCCTCCCACACACACAAACAGTCACCTACCTGCTGCTGTTGAGCTGGGGCACAATACCCTACCAGTTATTCTATTTTATTTTTTAATTTAAAAAAAATTATTTACTATTTTCTTTTCTTTGGTATGTTTGGGTGTGCCCTTCTAAATATATATATATATATATATATATATATATAGATATATATATATATGTATATGTATATATGTTTCTTATCCTGTGTACAAAATGGTAAATATACTTTGTTCAAAAACCCAATAAAAAAACATTTATATAACAAAAAGATATAGAGTGAGTTCAGTGAAGGCTTACCAGACTGGTTCCTGGGATGGCAGGATTTTTCTTTCTTTATTCGCTCATGGGATGTGGGCATCGCTGGCTGGGTCAACATTTATTGCCCACCCCTGAGGGCATTTATGGGTCAACTACATTGCTGTGGATCTGGAGTCACATGTAGGCCAGACCAGGTAAAGATAACAGATTTCCTTCCCTAAAGGACATTAGTGAACCAGATGGGTTTTTACAACAATCGACAATGGTTTCATGGTCATCATTAGACTTTTAATTCCAGATTTTTGTTGAATTCAAATTCCACCACCTGCCCTGGCACGTTTCAAACCCAGGTCCCCAGAGCATTACCCTGGGTATCCGAATTACTAGTCTGTCAAAATACCACTACGCACTGCTTCCCCTAGGATTGACATACAAGTCGGGTAGGATTATATTTACTGGAGTTTAGAAGAATATGGAGGGGATCTCATAGAAACATAAGGTTTTAACAGGACTAGACAGGATAGATGCACGGTAACACAATGGTTAGCACAGATGCTTCACAGCTCCAGGGTCCCAGGTTCGATTCTTGGCTTGGGTCACTGTCTGTGCGGAGTCTGTACGTTCTCCCCGTGTCTGCGTGGGTTTCCTCCAGGTGCTTCGGTTTCCTCCCACTGTCCAAAGATGTGCAAGTTAGGTGAATTGGCCTTTGTGTCCAAAAAGTTTAGAAGGGGTTACGGGGATAGGATGGAGGTGTGGGCTTTGGTAGGGTGCTCTTTCCAAGGGCCGGTGCAGACTCGATGGGCCGAATGGCCTCCTGCACTGTAAATTCTATGAAAGATGCTCCCGATGGTGGGGGGAGTTCAGAACTAGGGGTCATATTCGAAAGATTATGGGGTAAACCATTTAGGGCTGAAATGAGGAGAAATTTCTTCACCCAGAGAATTGAGCCTGTGGAACTTTACCACAGAAAGCAGTTGAGGCCAAAACATTGTATGTTTTTCAGAAGGAGTTAGATATACTTGGGGCCAAAGGGATCAAAGTATATGGTGGGGAAGAGGGGAAGCGAGGATAGGTTACTAGGTTGGATGATCAATGAATGGCTGAGCAGGCTTGAAGGGCCTATTAGCCTACTCTTGCTCCTATTTTCTATGTTTATATGACACACATGGCCTCAATACAGAATACAGTCAACTAAACCAGTTCTCTTGGGTTGTGCCTGCTACGGTTTGTTTTCCCAAAGCAATTGCAACAAATTCTAGTCAGTGCTGGTCTACAGAGTTTTAGCTACATTATCGAGGGACATTGTACTAAAATAATGTGTTTACAAAGGAATAATGAGGAGCAAAAGAATGTTTGAGTTCCTAGTAATCTAGATTCCCATGTGTTTTGCAGTTGTGATGAGAGAATGGTAAATCCATCTTGGGTTTTGTTTGTGGCATTCTTTTACAAGATAATGAATGGAGGGCTGGATTCTCCGGTTTCCCCAGCTGCATGTTGCTCAGCGGCGTGCCATTCGCTGGCAGTGGGATTCTCTATTCCTGTCGCTTGTCATTGGGATTTCCCATTGAAGCCACCCAATAGTCGCACCAAGGATTTATCTCTGGTGGGTTAGTGTCTTATAAATTTTATTTAAGGATTTCTAAGAAGCTAGTCATGGATTTTGGACCAAGGCTTTGTTTTAATTTAATTTATTTGTTCTAATATTAGAAATTAAGAAGTGATGCAGCTGCTGTTGAATCAACCATTCATGCATCGTTTGCTCCTGAACGTGGGGATCTGGATTTTGCAGAACAGCTTTGGACCAGAATGAGGAAAAGTATGTATGCCTGTGGGTCAGATTACCTATGTGCAAGGAAGCACAGATTTTGAGCATTAAGTGATAGAGTGGGCCAAATGCAGGTCCAGTCTCTTGTGCTCTAAACAAGAACTATGAATATAAATTAAGGCTACTATTGAAAAGTTTCTGACTGTGATGATGCTGTACAATCCCACACATGATGCCATACAGACTACACAAGTAATGAATAAAAACTGGATTTAAATCTTCAAAAAGAAATGGGCAGATTCCTGATTCATTAGGAGCTCATGACTTTTTGAAAGGCAAAAAATATTGAAAAAGTTTTGAGATTATTAACATAGATTTAACTGCAGCAAGTTAAATGGGCCGAATGCTGGACGTATTCAGCAGGTTAAGTAGCAAGTAGACGATAGCTGCAGGACACCTGTAGAGTCCAGTGATTTACTAGGAAGAGCTGCAGTAATGGGACTGGATACTTCTTTCCTCGTTCTCTCAGTAGCCTGGAGTTTATTTCCTTATGATTGACAAACACTTTTAGTCTATTAAATTCTTTCCTTTTATTTTAGCTGTTTCTTCATATCAAGATGTGGTAGATTGCTTGGTGCTAGTTATTCAGCATCTAAAATGCAAGGACATTCAACCATGGGTATGTGGCAAACTCACTATTTCGATGTTTAATTAAGTAGTGCGGTTTGCACGCTATCTATACAGATGGAACGTAGCATTAGGGAGATCGAGTTAGAGGCGTGTATGCTTCCATTAAATGACATCCAGTGGCAGCAATTGCATTCCATATGGATGCTGATATCCTATTTAACCTTTTATGCCACCTCTTGATTTTCTACTATTATTCAATTCTTCAACTGCCCTCTTGTACTAATCTTTGCATGAGTTGAATTTTCCTTTAGCTTATTGTTGGTAAAACAAACCACCCGCAGGCTAGATTTGATGGTGTGGGGTCATGTTACAATCCTGAGTGCAGTTCATTTCCCCACATTAGTTTCACCCACCTCAACCCCTTACTGACTATTGCTGAGACTCTAATCCACACCTTTTGACCTTCATTTTCTCTAATGTTCTCCTAGTTTGTCTTCCTGCTTCCATAAACTGCAAACATTGAGAATTACTTGTGGCAGGCAAGAAAGTGGAATCAAGATAAGCCACAATCTTACTTTTTTAATTTAATTTTTAAAAAATATATATTTATTCAAATTTTCAACAAACACCCCCCCCCCCCCCGCCCCCAACAAAAAGACAGAAACAACGCAACAATCAGAAAGAAGACATTGGATTTCCCCCATATACAATAACCCCCCATATAACATTTAAAAACACAAATAGGGAACCCCCCCCCCACCTTCACCCAAACGCCACCTCAAAAGAACCCCCCCCCGCTGCCCTTGGGCTGCTGCTGCTGCTGACCTCCTCCTAACGCTCCGCGAGATAGTCTAGGAACGGTTGCCACCGCCTGGAGAAGCCTTGCACAGACCCTCGCAAGGCAAACTTTATCCTCTCCAGCTTGATGAACCCTGCCATGTCATTGATCCAAGCTTCCACACTAGGGGGCATCGCATCTTTCCATAGTAGCAAAATCCTCTGCCGGGCTACCAGGGACGCAAAGGCCAGAATACCGGCCTCTTTCGCCTCCCGCGCTCTGGCTCGTCCGATACCCCAAATAATGCCAATCACCAGCTCGGCTTGACCCGGGCGTTCACCACCTTGGACATTGTCCTCGCAAAACCCATCCAGCGCCGGGCACGACCAGAGCATATGGACGTGATTTGCCGGGCTCCCCGAGCACCTCCCACATCTGTCCTCCGCCCCAAAGAACCCACTCAACCTCGCCCCTGTCATATGCGCCCTGTGAGTAACTTTGAACTGTAATAGGCTGAGCCTGGCGCAAGAGGAGGAAGAATTAACCCTACTCAGGGTATCAGCCCACAGACCCTCATCTATCTCCTCCCCAAGCTCCTCCTCCCACTTCCACTTTAACTCATCCACCGAGGCCTCCTCCTCTTCCTTCAGCTCCTGGTAAATCGCCGAAACCTTGCCTTCTCCAACCCATACACCCGAAGCCACCCTGTCCTGAATCCCACGTGCCGGAAGCAGTGGGAATTCTCTCACCTGCCGCCTCACAAACGCCCTCACTTGCATGTACCTGAAGGCGTTCCCTGGGGGTAGCCCAAACTTCTCCTCCAGTGCCCCTAGGCTCACAAACGTTCCATCGATGAACAGGTCCCCCATTCTTCTAATCCCTGCCCGATGCCAGCTCCGAAATCCCCCATCCATCCTTCCCGGGATGAACCGGTGATTCTCCCGAATTGGGGACCAAACCGAGGCTCCCACCTCGCCCATGTGTCGCCTCTACTGCCCCCAGATCTTCAGCGTCGCCGCCATCACCGGACTCGTGGTATACCTTGTCGGCAAGAGGGGCAGCGGTGCCGTCACCAGCGCCCTCAGGCTCGTGCCCACACAGGACGCCATCTCTAGCCTCTTCCACACCGCCCCCTCTCCCTCCATTACCCACTTACGGATCATCGCCACATTGGCTGCCCAATAATAGCCACACATATTCAGCAGCGCCAGCCCCCCCCCCCTGTCCCTGCTACGCTCCAGAAAAACCCTCTTCACCCTCGGGGTATTATTCGCCCACACAAATCCCATGATGCTCCTGCTTACCCGTTTGAAAAAGGCCTTGGGGATCATAATGGGAAGGCACTGGAACACAAAGAGAAACCTCGGAAGGACTGTCATTTGACCGACTGCACCCTACCCGCTAGTGAGAGTGGCAGCATATCCCATCTTTTAAAATCCTTCTCCATCTGCTCCACCAACCGCGTCAAATTGAGCTTGTGCAGGGTCCCCCAATTCCTAGCTACTTGGATCACTAGGTACCGAAAGCTCCTTTCCGCCCTCTTCAGCAGTAGCTCGTCTATCCCCCTTCCCTGGTCCCCTGAATGCACCACCAAGAGTTCACTCTTCCCGACGTGGAGTTTATATCCCGAAAAGTCCCCAAACTCCCTGAGGATCCGCATGACCTCCGCCATCCCCTCCACTGGATCCGCCACATACAACAACAGGTCGTCTGCATACATCGACACCCGGCATTCCTTCCCCCCCCCACCGCCCCCCCGGACCAGTCCCCTCCATTTCCTGGACTCCCAGAGTGAATTGCCAGTGCAAACAACAAGGGGGATAAGGGGCACCCTTGCCTCGTACCCCGGTACAGCCGAAAGTACTCCGACCTCCGCCGGTTCGTAGCCACACTCTCCACTGGGGCTCTATATAGCAGCCTGACCCAACTGATGAACCCCTCCCCAAACCCAAACCTCCACAACACTTCCCAAAGATACTCCCACTCCACCCGATCAAAGGCCTTCTCCGTGTCCATAGCTGCCACTACCTCCACTTCCCCCTCCACCGAGGGATCATTATCACATTGTGGAGCCTCCGCCCATTTGTGTTTAGCTGCCTACCCTTCACAAATCCCGTCTGGTCTTCATGAATCACCCCCGGGACACAGTCCTCAATTCTCGTAGCCAGCACCTTCGCCAGCAACTTAGCGTCAACATTGAGGAGCGAGATCGGTTAATACGACCCACATTGCAATGGATCTTTGTCCCGCTTCAAGATCAAAGAAATCAGCGCTCTGGACATTGTCGGGGGCAAGGTCCCCCCCCCCGCTTTATTAAAAGTCCTCACTAGCAACGGGCCCAGCAGGTCCACATATTTCCTGTAGAATTCAACCGGGAACCCATCCGGCCCCGCCTGCATGCTCCCCAATCCTTTAACCAGCTCCTCCAGCCGAATCGGCGTCCCCAAACCAGCCACCGCCTGCTCCTCCACCCTCTGGAACCTCAGCTGATCTAGGAATCGTCGCATCCCCTCCTCCCCCGCTGGGGCTCAGACCTGTACAGATCCCCATAGAAGTCCCTAAATACCTTGTTTATTCTCACCGCACTCCGCACCGTATTCCCCCCTCTATCCTTGACTCCACCAATCTCCCTCGCTGCCTCCCTCTTACGAAGCTGATGTGCCAGCATCCGACTCGCCTTCTCCCCATACTCGTACATCGCCCCCCTGCGCTTTCCTCCACTGTGCCTCTGCTTTCCCCGCGTTCAACAGGTCGAATTCTGTCTGGAGGTTCTGTCGCTCCCTAAGTAGCCCCTCCTCGGGGGGCCTCTGCATACCTCCTGTCTACCCGTAGAATCTCCCCCACCAACCTATCCCCTCCCCTCTCTCTTTTCCCTGTGGGCCCTAATGGAGATTAGCTCTCCCCTGACCACTGCCTTCAACGCCTCCCAGACTACGCCCACCTGCCCCTCCCCGTTGTCGTTGGCCTCCAAATATCTTTCAATACACCCCCGCATCTGCCCGCACACCCCCTCTTCTGCCAACAGTCCCACATCGAGACGCCACAGCGGGCGCTGGTCCCTCTCCTTCCCCAACTCCAGCTCCACCCAATGCGGGGCGTGGTCCGAGATGGCTATGGCCGAATATTCCGTTCCCTCCACTTTCGGGATTAGCGCCCTCCAGATCGGGAATCCGACCCAGCATTCTTTCAGAAATCCGGCATCATCCCAATTCGGGGCATATACGTTCACCAGTACCACCCGCACCCCCTGCAACCTACCACTCACCATTACATATCGACCTCCATTATCCACTACAATATCCAGTGCCTCGAACGACACCCGCTTCCCCACCAGTATTGCAACCCCTCTGTTCTTCGCATCCAGCCCTGAATGAAAAACCTGCCCTACCCATCCCTTTCTCAGCCTAACCTGATCTGCCACCTTCAGATGTGTCTCCTGGAGCATAACCACGTCTGCCTTCAGTCCCTTTAAATGCGCGAACACCCGGGCCCTCTTGACCGGCCTGTTGAGGTCCCTCACATTCCAAGTTATCAGCCGGATCGGGGGGCTACTCGCCTTCTTTCCCCCCCCCCCCCCCCCCCGCGACGACTAGTCATCTCCTTTTCTAGGCCAGCCACGTGACCGCGCCTCCCACACCCTCCAGTCCCCCAGGCGGCGGACCCCCGCCCCGACTACCTCTCCTACTTCCAGCTCCCTTTTGGCCAATGCAGCAGCAACCCAGTCCCCCCCATCCCCCATGACACTCCCGTAGGTCAGCTGACTCCTGCTGACCCCGACCTCTCCCGCCATTCCATCGACCCCCCAGTGTGAGAATCCCCCCACCCCTTGGCAGTCAGCGTGCACTCCTCTCCAGCACTGCCCCCGCCCCACCCCCATCCTTCCCTAACACGGGAAAAAGCCCGTGCTTTCCTGAGCCGGCCCCGCCCCCTCTGGCGCAGCTCCTTTTTGCGGCCTTACCCCAACTCCCCATCCCCGGGCCTCCACCCCCCTCTTCCTCCAACACCGACGCCCACACTCTCCCACAGCCCCCACATCAAATCCGTTCACCCATCCCCACCCAGCACTCAAACAAAAAGAACATTCCCCAAACGCGGTAAACACAGTAACCATCCCCCCACGACAAACCCTCAGTTTGAGTCCAACTTTTCAGTCTGTATAAAGTTCAATGCTTCATCAGGCGTTTCAAAATAGTGGTGCCGATCCTGGAACGTGACCCACAATCGCGCTGGCTGCAGCATCCCGAACTTCACCCCCTTCCGATGGAGCACCGCCTTAGCCCGGTTGAAACCAGCCCTCTTCTTAGCCACCTCCGCACTCCAGTCCTGATAAATTCGGATCTCCGTGTTCTCCCACCTGCTGCTCCGCTCTTTTTTGGCCCATCTCAGGACACACTCTCTGTCCACAAAGCGGTGGAACCTCACCACTACAGCCCTTGGCGGCTCGTTGGCTTTGGACCTCCTTGCCAGGACCCGATGAGCCCCATCCAGCTCCAGGGGCCTCGGGAAAGCTCCCGCGCCCATCAGCAAATTGAGCATCGTGCTCATATATGCCCCGGTATCGGGCCCCCCCACTCCTTCAGGGTGACCCAGAATCCGAAGATTCTTCCTCCTCGACCTATTCTCCAGGTCCTCGAATTTTTCCGCCCACCTCTTGTGCAGCGCCTCCACCTTTACCGCCAGGCCCAAGATCTCGTCCTCGTTCTCCAAAGCTTTTTGCCACACCTCCCGGATCGCCGCCCCCTGGGCCCTCTGTGTCTCCACAAGCTCCTCTATCGCCGCCTTCATTGGCGCCAGCATTTCTGTCTTCAGCTCCTCAAAGCAGCATTTAAGAAACTCCTGCTGCTCCTGCGACCACTGCACCCATGCTGCTTGGTCTCCACCCGCCGCCATCTTGCTTTTCCTCCCTCGCACTTTTCTCTGCACCAGGATCACTTTTTTAGCCGCTCCACTCCTGGTCCAATCCATATAATGTCGGGGGGACCTTGCTGTCACCTTCCCACACTGGAAGCCGTCGAACTATTTCCGTTGGGGCCCCTCTGAAGAGCCCAAATGTCCGTTCCCGGTGGGAGCTGCGGAACGTGCGACCTACCTCGGCATAGCCGCAACCGGAAGTCAGCCACGATCTTATTGAATGGCGGAACAGGCTTGATGGGCCAAATGGCCCACTCATGCTCTTATTTTGTATGATCTTTTTAAGTCTTGTATTTCAATTCTTTCTGTTCTGTTTTTGCGAGATTATGGGCTTTGTGCATTTCTAATAGTTTTATTATTGAACATTGAACAACCTCCGATCACTTTTTAGATCCACAGAGGAAGCGACAGTTCTCTCAGCAAGCTGATTCAGCAATCGTACCATGGCACTATGCCCACTGTCTCTGTTACTGGACTTAATGCTATCCGAATGTTATTGGAGATCGGACTGGATAAATTCCGGAGGGATTACATAAACTATTTTATAGGTAGATATTCTTTCTCTACATCTTTAATGTTTGGTGGGCTGTTACTGATTTTAAAAATGCTTCATTTGGTTGTAAAGGTTTGTGTATGCAATGTTGCATAGAGTGTCAGAGTTTGTCCAGATTTTATCATGCTTCGGGAAAGAGCTTCACCACAAACTCTTGCAACTTGGGGAAAGGTCTGTGATAGAATGGAGGGCAGGGGAGATAAATTGACTAAAATGTCATGGTACAAAGCTGGGTGGTAATGGAACAAGTAAAGAAACAGAAAATGTGTCTAGAGGAGGTGTGATGGCAGGGTTATGATTGGCTGCCTCCAAAAGTTTGTAAAACAGGGAAATAATAGAGAAACTAGGGAAAAAAAATCAAACAATCAAAGTAAAACTGACCAAAATGGAGTAGAGATTATGATTGAAAATTGTTGAGCTCAGTGTTGAGTTCAAGGGCGCGATTCAGCAGACTTGAATGTGGCCGAGAAACACCACTATCCAATGGCACTTGCCTTTCTTTTTTGCCTCAGACCTTCTCGCCGCTGAGGCTGCACTTAGGGAAGCTCACCAACAGGAAAGGCTCCTCAGCAGTGCCAACCTGACACTTGGGCACCCTGACAGTGCCTGGGAGCTAGCCTGCCCTGTCCCCGATTACCCGGGGGTCTCCAATGGCCTGAGAGGCCTCCCAAGGTGCCATTATGCCTTGTCCACATTTGTGGGCACTGTAAGATGTCTTACAACAGCAGGTTAAAGTCCAACAGATTTGTTTGGAATCACGAGCTTTTAGAGCGCAGCTCCTTCATCAGGTGAGTGTGAACTGGTACTAAATGGCGCCCTGGCGAGGTTGCCCAGGCCTGGCCGGTGAGTCTGGGCGCTAGGTGAATCTGGTGTCCGGGTATTTAAGGCTTATTTAAATATTACGATTGTGCCTGGTGGAGCGAGTCAAGTGATTTGCATCAGGTTCTATGCCCGGCCCGGAGAACGATTTTGGGGCTTGCATGTGACTCATATGTTGTTGGTCGCTGAATCGTATCTCAGAAGTCTGTAAATTACCCAGTGAAAGATGAGATGCTGTTTCTCAAGCTTGCATGGAACTTCACCGGAACACTGCAGTAGGCCAGGGACAGCAAGATCAGAGCGGGACAGAGAACAAAGAACAAAGAAAAGTACAGCACAGGAACAGGCCCTTCGGCCCTCCAAGCCTGTGCCAACCATGCTGACCGTGAAAACTAAAATCTTTTACACTTCCTAGGTCCGTAACCCTCTATTCCCATCCTATTCATGTATTTGTCAAGGTGCCCCTTAAATGTCACTATCGCCCTGCTTCCACCACCTCCTCCGGCAGCGAGTTCCAGGCACCCATTACCCTCTGTGTAAAAAAAACTTGCCTCATACATCTCCTCTAAACCTTACATCTCCTCTAAACCTTGCCCCTCCAGAGGTGGAGAATTGAAATGACAAGCGATGAGAAGTTCAGGATCATAAGTCACCCAGTCTACATTTGATCTCCCTAATGTAGAGGAGACCACATTATGAACAGTGAATGTTGTATACTAAATTGAAAGAAGTACAAGTTTCACCCAAAGAGGTGTTTAGGACCTTGGACAGTGAGAGAGGAGAATAGGTACCATAGGAAGGGTGTGTAAGCTACATGTCATGAGGCCTGTGCTGATAGAGAGGCGCCTGCATTCCACCTCCCAGGCAAATGTAAATAAGTTAGTTATATTCTGTACAATAAAGTGAAAATTATTATTTAAAAAAATATTTTCTTCTAGGTCAAGAACTCACAACTTTAAATTATTTGGTAAGAGCATTAATGAATTTTATAAATTTATAAAAATACAGATTCAATTTCTATTTTGTTTAATAATTAATTTTGAATTTCTTCTGCTTGTTCTGCAGGATTATTTTGTGAATTACACTGTAAATCTAGAAGAGCAGATACTCCGTCTCCAAAAACTCCACCATATACTCGAGTTGGTAGTGAGTTGCAGTGCCTTCCTCAACTTGAGCCATGAAAAACTCTTTACGCTGACACAGTGAGCACTTTACTTATTTCAGATATTCTGGTACAAATTATAGTCTCGAGGGTTACAACAAATTTTTCTTGGCGTAGTGTTGCATTGTTCAACCGTGAGTTTTTTTGTAATTAACACTGTCCCTTAATTGGTCCCTCTGCTGAGTTATCAGTGTGCTGAAACCAATATTCATACACAGTGCAGTCCCCCTTGAACTTGTTCCTTCTCATAATCTCAGGACTGTTCAGCTCCTTCATTTATTTATTTCAATTTGAAGGCTTTTAAGCAAAGCTTAATGTTATCAAATTACCACTGCCAATTCATCTCATTCTCCCTTCTTACTGCTGTCCTGCATTTATGGCCATCACTCACCATTTATTTTCTCCTTTCCAATGAAAGAAACATCTGGACACAATATAATAAAAGCTAAATACTGTGGATGCTGGAATCTGAAATAAAAATAGAAAATTCTGGGGGTGGACTCAGCAGATTCAGGAGCAATTGTGGAGAAAGAAACAGAGTTAATATTTGGAGTTCATGGGGTCTTCCGGTGATTCCCACTAGAGCTTTCGCTTTTTGGCCTTTTTCATTCAGTTTTAGGGGGGAAATATTACATGAACGGTCTCCAGTAAAGTAATAATTAGAGGATGTCGAAAACCCAACAGAATATGCCACGTGAAGGAACGGGTGTTAGTCTGCCTGAGAGCTCGTGGATACGCTGGCCAAGGTGATAACGGTAAAGTTTCAGTGGCAGTTTGCTAAGCATTTTGAGTGGCATGGGAAGGGGATGAGGGGAACGCTCAAACAGTTGGTGGATGATACGTTGGCCCCGATAAAGGAGGCTCTTGGAATGACGTCAACAGCAGTGCGGGAGCATGGACAGGTGTTGAAGGAGGTGGAGGAGGCATTGTCGCGGCATAGCGACCAGCTCACCTTGATGGGGCTAGTTCAGACAGGTATGTGTGGTTGCTGGGTGTCTTGCATACCTTGTAATGAAATGTCTATGTCCTGACATTTCAGTCTTTTAGGGGGAGGTATGTTTGGCCTTTTATCCCCGTCTTGCTGCCTGCTTGGAGCTGCAGCCTTCTGGTTAGCTGCTACAATATTACTGTGTCATTTGGGATTTTAAGCAGAGCTGGAACACTCCTGTCCTGATGGACCAAGCCAGGACATCCCCTTTAGGTTCTGTGGCAGACCTGTGATGTCAATTTAATTGACTTGACAAGCAGCCAAGCAGTGAATGTAGAATTCTCAGCTGCTCAGCCTTCTCCTATTGCCTGTGGTTGGTGGGGCCAGTCAGGCAGGTCTTCGGCAGAGTTCCATCTTTCGTTTCAGTTCTGCGAAGGAAGCTCAGCTAGCAGGGAGCTCGAAGACACTCTATCTCTTTACCAGACGATTGTAAGAGACATTCTAGCTAAATCTGTGGAGGCCTTCTTGTTTAAAAGACACAGAGAGAAAACAGACCTGCCTAAGATCTCTGGAATGAGAAAGAGCCAGCTGTTTTCCACAGGGCAGTAACATTCTAACACTGTGTCTCAGGGGGCTGGGAAGAGCTCGAATCATAGCCTAAACTGAGAATGTTCCTTAAAGTACGGCCAGAGTTCCTGTGCTGAGTTCAGAGAAAGGGAATACAAACTGTGTATTTGGGAAGACAGCTGTAATTATTTCACAGGGAGACGAAAGCTCCATCTGAACATCCTGTGAACAGAGCCATCTGATGGTCGGCATTGGGAATTGCACTGACTTGAACATCCTGTACCTGGCTGCATCCGGGTGGAAAGCCGGAACTGCTAAGACCAGAATTTGTTGAGCGCATCTACTCCCAGAGGCTGCAACCACTGTTGCAAAGACTCTCCTCAACCTTTTCCCTTTAATCCCCGTTTTTTTATCCTCTTTGTGCTGGATTGGGCTCATCGGTTCCTCCGGCCGAAGCCAAAGGCCAATGATCCACCAAGAACTGCGATGGTCTGTATTCACATCTAACTGATGAAGGAGAAGGTCTTGAGATGGGCCAAGCAGAATCGGGAGGTAAGCTGGGAAGGCAGTGGCATTCGTATATATGAGGATGTCGCGGAGGAGCTGGCAAGATGCTGGGTTGCTTTTATGTGCGGTTTGGGGTGGTCTAGCCAGTGAAGTTGAGAATTACACACAACTCCAAGGACTATTACTTTGAGAAGGACTATTACTTTGAGATGGCGGAGGAGGTGAAGACATTTGTAAGGGCTGAAGGATTGGGACTGAAATGAGTTTGGACTGTTCCTTATGTTGTGGTTTTGGGGGGTGGGGGGAGTTCTGGCAGGGGCCACCTCGCTAGCAAACTTACATTTGCTGCTAGGATTGGCGCAGTGGTTAGCACTGCCAAGGTCCCTGGTTTGATCTCACCCCCGGGTCACTGTCCATGTGGAGTTTGCACATTCTCCCCGTGTTTGTATGGGTCTCACCCACACAACCCAAAAGATGTGTAGAGTTGGTCGATTGGCCACGCTAAATTGCCTCGTAATTGGGAAAAAAAATTTTTAAGTTGGCAAGTGAACGGGATCAAGGTGGGGGTGGGGCCCAGGTTGGCCAAGCCTTTGTGGACAGGTTGCGGTTCTACATCTGGGGGGCAAAGCGTATTCCTTTTTTTTTCGTCAGTGCATAATGTATGCTCGAGGATTCACTTCTTTATTATAGGGACAGTAAGAAGCCTTGCAACACCAGGTTAAAGTCCAACAGGTTTGTTTTGAATCTTTTCGGAGCGCAGCTCCTTCATCAGGTGAATACCCTCCGAAAGCTAGTGATTTGAAACAAATCTGTTGGACTTTAATCTGGTGTTGTAAGACCTCTTACTGTGCCCACTCCAGTCCAACGCCGGCATCTCCACATCATTATTATAGGGAGGTCATTGTTGTCGGGGGTGAGGAAAGCTGAATACTTGTCGATTGTCATTTCGGATTATGCTCCGCAATTGGTGGATGTGGTCCTGGAGAGGAGGCCTCCACAGAGGCTTGCATAGAGGTTGGATGTGGGGCTGCTTGTGGATCTGAATTTTTGTGTGAAGATAATTAAGTGGGGTTCAATAAGATTGGGGAGGTCTCGTCTGTAGTTTGGGAGGCGCTGAAGGCGGTGGTAAAGGGTGAGATAGGGAGGCAAGAGAGGAGTGACAGCGACTGGGAGATGATTCTTGGGAGGTTGATGGGAAGTATGTGGAAGAACTGAGTCCGGAGCTTTTGATCAGTAGAAAGGAACTGCAGACAGTTTGACCGTTTGTCTATGGGGAAAGCAGTACGCCTGTTGAGGTGGGTGAAGGGTGTGAATGAAAATGAAATAAATCACTTATTGTCACAAGTAGGCTTCAAATGAAGTTACTGTGAAAAGCCCCGAGTCTCCACATTCCGGCGCCTGTTCGGGGAGGCTGGTACGGGAATTGAACCGTGCTGCTGGCCTGCCTTGGTCTGCTTTAAAAGCCAGTGATTTAGCCCAGTGCGCTAAACCAGCCCCTACAAGATGTACAAGTATGGAGGAGAAGGCCAGTCGCTTGCTGGCAGAAGGCCTAGCGAGAGATTGTTCAGGCCTGGGATTGGGGCTGGTGGTGGAGCCAGAGCAGGTGAACGTGGCATTTGAGGAGTTTTATAAGAGGGATAGTTCAGAGCCTCTGGGGGGTGAGTCTGAAATGAGGGAGTTCTTGGAGGGGCTGGTGTGTCCTAAAGTAGGAGAGGGCAGGGTTGGAGGAGCCAGTGGGGATTGAGGAGGTTCGGGCGGCGATAGGGAAGATGCAAACGGGTAGAGCACCAGGGCCGGATTGGTTCCCGGTGGAATTCTATTAGATGTTTTTGGATAGGCTGGTGCCGCTGTTGGTGGAGATCTTTGAAGACGCAGTGGCTAAGGGGGCGCTCCAGAAGACAATGGGGCAGGCATCTATTTCACTATAGTTAAAAAAGATAAGGATCCGGTGGAGTGTGGGTCGTATGGCCAAAATCCCTATTAAATGTGGATGCCAAGATTCTTGCCAAAGTATTGGCGCTTGGGTTGGAGGAGTGCCTTCTGCAGGTCATTGGGGAGGATCAGACAGGGTTTGTCAAAGGTAGGCAGTTGTCCTCGACTGTACAGCGTTGTTAAATGTGGTGCTCTCCCCATCAGAAGGGTGGAGGTGGAGGTGGTGGTGGCACTGGATGCAGAGAAGGCGTTTGATCGAGTTGCGTTACTTGTTTTGCGGTTTGAGATCGGGCCTAAGTTTGTGTCATGGGTTGAATTGTTATATAAAGAACCAAAGGCGAGTGTTTGTGCAAATGAGGTGAACTCGAGATATTTTCAGCTGCATAGGGGAATGAGATGGGGGTCCCATATCCTCCCCTGCGCCCCCCCCCCCCCCCCCCCCCCCCATTATTGCGGTGGCGATAGAACCCTTGACCATTGCGCTGAGGAGCTCGGATAAGTGGAGGGGATAGTGAGGACAGGTGGGGAGAGTGGATGCTGGCTTGGGATTGCTGTTTCATGTGGCAACTACTCACTGCAGGTACCTGGGAGACTGGGCCCAGCTCCGTAAATTGAATTTTATGAGCCTGGTCATAAAGTAGAGTCAAGGCAGATTTGGGCAGGTGGGACAGCCCCTCCCCTATCATTGGCAAGCCAGGTGCAGGCAATAATAATGAATATCTTGCCGTGGTTTTTATTTTTATTCCAACGCTTATCTGTCTTTTTGCCGGGGGTGGAGGGTGGTGATGTAAATGAAGGACTTATTTGTGGAAGGATGGTTTGTGAGCTTGGTGGAGTTGAGGGAGAAGTTTAGGATTCCGCAGGGGGAGGCCTTTAGGTATATGCAGGTGCGGGACTTTGCAAGGAAGGTTTTCCCAACATTTCTGGTGACACCTCCCTTCTCATTGTTAGAGGGTGTTATATCGATGATAAGGTTTGGGGGGAGTCATCTCCATGATTTATGGAAAGAGTTTGAAGGAGGATGTGGCATCGCTGGAGTGGATTAAGACCAAGTGGGAGGAGGAGCTGGGGGTGGCACCGGAGGAGGGATTATGGTGTGAGGTGTTGCGGAGGATGAATGCCTCAATCTCTAGGCTGGGGTTAATACAGTTAAAGGTGGTGCACACGGCTCACCTGACGAGGTCGAGGATGAGCTGGTAGTTTGAGCGGATGGAGGACACTTGCGAGCGGTGTGGGTCCAGCCAATCATGTACATATGTTCTGGTCCTGCCCAAGTTGGTGAAATTTTGGGCGTCATTTTTCAGCACCATGTCGGCGATCTTGCACTTGGATTTGGAGCCCAGTCTCTGGTGGTCATATTTAAGGTGTTGAATTTGCCGGAGCTGCAGGCGGGAGCGGTGGAAGATGTTTTAGCCTTTGCCTTGCTGATTGCTCGCAGGTGAGTCCTGTTGAGGTAGAGGTCAGCCCCTCCGTCCACTGCCTCAGTATGGCCTGGGGACCTGATGGAGTTTGGAGAAGTTCAGTTTACCTTGAGGGGGGAGCGATTAAGGTATTCCACAAGAGGTAGGGTCTATTTATTCTTCACTTTAAAGAGTTGGTTACTGTCAGCTGGTGGGGGTGGGGGGGGGGCTGCTATTAGTGTTATTGGGGTGTTAGTAGAGTGGGGGGGGGGGGGATTCTGTTGATCTTGTTGTTTTGCATTGTTTTGTTTTATGTATAAAATGTTAACAACCAAATAAAAAATATTTTAAAAAACGTTTGGAGTTCATACGACTCTTCGAAGTTGAACACAGCTGTCCAGTTAATACTTCAATGTATACAATTGGTTTCAATGTATATAATTGAACTTTGTTATATCAATTCATAGAACCCAACTTTTTAATATTTGACTTCAAAAGAAACTGAATTCTGCGTATGTTGGCAGTTTAATAGAAGACTGTACAAAATGAAAAATTAAACAAATATTTCTAATAAATTATTCTAAACATATTTTAAACACAAGATGGCGATGGAAGAACGTTAAAATTATTTTGAGTTGGGAAGAAGCAGAATTTCAGATAGTTTGTCTTGAAAATTAGTGGATTCATGCTGGATAACTGTGATGCAGTAATTATAAAATTATATTGCAAAACTGCAAGAGAAAGCTTTGAGTTAGTGGCTTACCTGTTTCTGAACTCCAATGATTAGATTATAATTTGAAGCCCCTTTAAAACAGATGACGGTAAAAGTCTATGAAGAAAGATCAATCAAGTTTTGAATTGCTGTAGCAAGGAACTAACCAAGACAATGGGACATGGTGGCCTCCTTCCTTATTCCATTTCAATGTGATACCTTAGATTGTAGTAATGGATAAGTCAACCCCCATTTTTGGAAGGACTTTTTGAAGCTTAAAAAAAGTCAACTTGTATGCCACAATCTATAGTAAATATTTTCTTTCTTGACACACCCAAGATTAATGGTGCTAACTTTGGTTGTGGGGACAGGAATTGACTGTCTGTACATCACATGTTTTACACATTGGAGGGTTTAGTGATAAAGTTATTGCAGGTTCTCTTAATTTATTGCTGTTTTATTGGTTGTTCAAAATTATGTCTCTTTGGTGATAGGTCATGCTCACGATACTACAAGGACAATCCACTGGATGATCGGCATGTTTTTCAGTTGCCAATCAGACCCACGACCATCAATGCTTTCTATGAAAAGTAAGAACCCTAAAATGTTGTAAGTGTTTACACAAGCAGTTTTACAATATTTTTTTTTGGGGGGGGGGGCGTATTTGAAAAAGGGGGTTAATACATAGCACAAGTGGGAAGACATTTCACTATAATGAGGGATAAAAGGCATTGAATGTTCAGTAAGCTGGGATAAAGGGGGAAAAAACCTTAGGTTAAAAGGGGCAAAGATACGGTTGAGGAGCAGGGTAATAACTTTCTTGAATGAAGGAAGGAAGGTGGCAAAGTGAAGGAGGCTGGACAGTAGTTTCCAAAAGACAAGAACATAAAGATGAAGCAGGCCAGATGTAGTGGCTGAAGACACTGGATAGTGATGGACCACACCTATTAAAGCAGGCTGCTGGATGGCGATGTATAACTGAAACAGCATTTGTGGAAAAAATAACATCGGCTGAACCTGTGATTCAAGCGTACATAGGAGTTAGCAGAAGTAGGCAATTCAGCTCTTCGAGCCTGCCCCGCCATTCAATCAGATCATGATTGATCTCTTCCTGGTCTCAAATCCACCTCCCCACCTGTTCCCCATATCCCTTTCAAAAAAAAATTAGAGTACCCAATTCATTTTTTCCAATTATGGGGCAATTTAGCGTGGCCAATCCACCTAGCCTGCACATATTTGGGTTGTGGGGGAGAAACCCACGCAAACACGGGGGGAATGTGCAAACTCCACAAGGACAGACCCAGAGCCGGGATCGAACCTGGGACCTCAGTGCCGTGAGGCAGCAGTGCTAGCCACTGTGCCACCGTGCTGCCTTTCCCCATATTCCTTTAACCTGTTTTTAAATCAGAAATATATCTATCCCCTTGAAACCATTTAATGATTCAGACTCCACCGCACTATGGGGCAGCGAGTTCCACAAATTCAGTTTCTACATTCATCCCTCGTGTAACCAGGAGATTTACCAGGATGTTGCCTGGTATGGAGGGCATTAGCTATGAGGAGCGGTTGAATAAACTTGGTTTGTTCTCATTGGAAGACGGAGGTTGAGAGGTGACCTGATAGAGGTCTACAAAGTTATAAGGGGCATAAACAGAGTGGATAGTCAGAGGATTTTTCCCAGGGTAGCGGGGTCAATTACTAGGGGGCATAGGTTTAAGGTGCGAGGGGCAAGGTTGAGAGTAGATGTACGAGGCAAGTTTTTTACGCAGAGGGTAGTGTGTGCCTGGAACTCGCTGCCGGAGGAGGTGGTGGAAGCAGGGACGATAGTGACATTTAAGGGGCATTTTGACAAATACATGAATAGGATGGGAATAGAGGGATACGGACCCAGGAAGTGTAGAAGATTTTCGGTTAGACGGGCAGGATGGTCGGCACAGGCTTGGAGGGCTGCAGGGCCTGTTCCTGTGCTGTACTTTTCTTTCTTCTTTGTTCTTTGTAACTTTGGGTTTCACTCATGTGGAAGTAGTTCTTCCTCATCTCCGTTCTAATCTACCACCTCTCAACCTATATCCGTGACCTCTCGTTCTAGATTGCCCCATAAAGGGGAACATTTGGTCTACGTTTACTTTATCAAACCCTCTTAGTATTTTCATTTCATTTCATTTCATTAGATCCCCCCTCATTCTTCTAATTTCCACGAGTATAAGCCAAACAGTTCAAACAAATCTGCATACAGACTTTCTGAGATTCATGAACAGAGATTTTTTTTAAATAAATATTTTATTGAAACATTTATATATTTACACAACAAACGTAATCGCAAAACAAGCCAACAGGGCTGCAAATAACCAACTCAACAAAATACCCTTCACCCCACCATCCCACTCCCCTGCCTCCCCATTTTAAACCCACAAGCCGGTTTCGGGGGTCCCGAGTCCCTCCATTCTAACAATATCTGTCTCCGGGCTACCAAGGAGGCAAAGGCCAAAACATTGGCCTCTCTCGCCCCCTGGACACCCGGGTCTTTGCAAACTCTGAAAACCGCCACTTCTGGACTTGGGACCACCTTCACCTTCAGGACCTCTGACATAACATCGGCAAACCACTGCCAGAATCCTCCAAGCTTCGGACATGCCCAGAACATGTGGGAATGATTCGCGGGCTCCCCCGCACACCACCATACCTACCCTCCACCTCTTCAAAAAACCTGCTCATCCTGGCCACTGCCTTTTGTGCCCTGTGGACCATCTTAAACTAGATAAGACCAGGCCTAGCACACAACGAGGATGCATTCACCCTCCTCAGAGCCTCCTCCCACAGCCCAGCCTCCCAACTCCCTACCCAACTCCTCCTCCCACTTGCGCTTCACTACCCTTATCGGGGGTCCCTCCCAATCCCCTTATCGGGGGTCCCTCCCAATCCATCAGCTCCTTGTAAATTTCTGACACCTCGCCCTCCCCTACACTGTTCTTGACACCACCTTGTCCTGCAGCCCCTGGGGTGGCAGGTGAGGAAAGGACAATACCTGCTTCTGGACAAAGTCCCTCATCTGCAAATACCGGAACCCATTCCTAGCGGGCAGCTCAAATTTCTCCTCCAAGCACGGAAAGCCATCCTCAACGAATAGATCCCCAAACCGCTCGATCCCTGCCTGTGCCACCCCCGAAACCCCCCATCCAGCCCCCCTGCAACAAACCACAGATCAGTGCCCAAACCAAGGTCCCCTCCAGCCTCAGGTGCTGCTACCACTGTCCCCACATCCTTGGAGCCGCCACCACCACCAGGCTTGTGGAGTACCTGGCCGGCGAGAACGGCAAAGGCAATGTCAACAATGCCCCTAATCTCGAATCCTTGCAAGAGGCTGCCTCCATCCACTCTCACACCGACCCCTCCCCATTACCCACTTCCTCCTTCCTCATGGCTATATTCGCTGCCCAGTAGTAGTTCATGAAATTCGGGAGAGCTAATCCACCCCATTCCAGCAGCACCTTCACCCCCGGGGCTTTACCCGCCTAAACGAACCATGTAATCAGCGAATTCAGCCTCCTAAAGAAAGCCTTGGGAATAAAAGTCAGGAGGTTCTGGAACACAAACAAGAACCTCAGGAGAACCGTCATCTTCACCGATTGTACCTGTCCTGACAGCGGGAGCACACTCCAACTCCTAAAATCCCCCTTCATCTGTTCCACCAACTGAGCCAAATTCAACTTGTGCAGCTGCTCCCAGCTCTGTGCCACCTGAATACCCAGATATCAAAAATCCCCCCCACCACCACCACTCTAAATGGCAACTCCCCCAGCCTCTTCTGCCCCCTCGCTTGAATCAGAAAAACCTCGCTCTTCCCTATATTTAATTTGTACCCCGGGAACCGGTTGAATTCCTCCAAAATACTGTTAATACCTTCCAACGGATTCAAAATATAAAGCAGCAAGTCATCCACATACAGCGAAACCCTATGCTCCACTCGCCCCGTACCAACCTCTGCCATTCCCTTGATGCCTTTAATGCCATTGCCAATGGCTCTAAAGCCAAAGCAAAGAGCTATGGGGAGAATGGACATCCCTGCCTCGTCCTCCGATGCAGCCTGAAATATTCCAAGACTCAGTTCATCCTCACACTCGCTACCAGTACCTGGTACAATAACTAGACCCAATCCACAACACCCTGCCCAAACCGCCTCAGCAGTTCCCACAAATAGTCCCACTCCACCCGGTCGAAGGCCTTCTCCGCATCCATGGCAACCACCACCTCCACACTTCGTCCCTCCGGGGGCAGCATTATAACATTCAACAGCTTCCTGGTGTTGGCCGACAGATGCCTCCCCTTCACAAATTATTTATTTAATTTAATTTTAAATTTAGACTACCCAATTATTTTTTTCCAATTAAGGGGCAATTTAGCGTGTCCAATCCACCTACCCTGCACATATTTGGGTTGTGGGGGCGAAACCCACGCAAACACTGGGAGAATGTACAAACTCCACATGGACAGGGATTGAACCTGGGACCTTGGCGCTGTGAGGCTGCGGTGTGCTACCGTGCTGCCCTCCCTGAACAAATTATTAAGCATTAAGATTGCAAACAGTCGAGATCCGCATAAAGCGCATCAAGGTAGATAAATCCCCGGGACCTGATGAAATGTATCCCAGGATGTTGTGGGAGGCTAGGGAGGAAATTGCGGGTCCCCTAACCAAGATATTTGAATCATCGGCAGCCACAGGTGAGGTGCCTGAAGATTGGAGAGTGGCGAATGTTGTGCCCTTGTTTAAGAAGGGCAGCAGGGAAAAGCCTGGGAACTACAGACCGGTGAGCCTAACGTCTGTAGTAGGTAAGTTGCTAGAAGGTATTCTGAGAGACAGGATCTACAAGCATTTAGAGAGGCAAGGACTGATTCGGGGCAGTCAGCACGGCTTTGTGCGTGGAAAATCATGTCTCACAAATTTGATTGAGTTTTTTGAGGGAGTGACCAAGAAGGTAGATGAGGGTAGTGCAGTAGACGTTGTCTACATGGACTTTAGCAAAGCCTTTGACAAGGTACCGCATGGTAGGTTGTTGCAGAAGGTTAAAGCTCACGGGATCCAGGGTGAGGTTGCCAATTGGATTCAAAATTGGCTGGACAACAGAAGGCAGAGGGTGGTTGTAGAGGGTTGTTTTTCAAACTGGAGGCCTGTGACCAGTGGTGTGCCTCAGGGATCGGTGCTGGGTCCACTGTTATTTGTGATTTATATTAATGATTTGGATGAGAATTTAGGAGGCATGGTTAGTAAGTTTGCAGATGACACCAAGATTGGTGGCATAGTGGATAGTGAAGAAGGTTATCTAGGATTGCAACGGGATCTTGATCAATTAGGCCAGTGGGCCGACGAATGGCAGATGGAGTTTAATTTAGATAAATGTGAGGTGATGCATTTTGGCAGATCGAATCAGGCCAGGACCTACTCAGTTAATGGTATGGCGTTGGGGAGAGTTATAGAACAAAGAGATCTAGGAGTACAGGTTCATAGCTCCTTGAAGGTGGAGTCGCAGGTGGACAGGGTGGTGAAGAAGGCATTCGGCATGCTTGGTTTCATTGGTCAGAACATTGAATATAGGAGTTGGGACGTCTTGTTGAAGTTGTACAAGACATTGGTACGGCCACACTTGGAATACTGTGTGCAGTTCTGGTCACCCTATTATAGAAAGGATATTATTAAACTAGAAAGAGTGCAGAAAAGATTTACTAGGATGTTGCCGGGACATGATGGTTTGAGTTATAAGGAGAGGCTGGATAGACTGGGACTTTTTTCCCTGGAGCGTAGGAGGCTTAGGGGTGATCTTATAGAGGTCTATAAAATAATGAGGGGCATAGATAAGGTAGATAGTCAACATCTTTTCCCAAAGGTAGGGGAGTCTAAAACTAGAGGGCATAGGTTTAAGGTGAGAGGGGAGAGATTCAGAAGGGCCCAGAGGGGCAATTTCTTCACTCAGAGGGTAGTGAGTGTCTGGAATGGGCTGCCAGAGGTAGGAGTAGAAGCGGGTACAATTGTGTCTTTCAAAAAGCATTTAGATGGTTACATGGGTATAGAGGGTTATGGGCCAAGTGCGGGCAACTGGGACTAGCTTAATGGTAAAAAACTGGGCGGCATGGACTGGTTGGGCCGAAGGGCCTGTTTCCATGCTGTAAACTTCTATGATTCTATGATCCGAGGATTGACCCCTGCAGCACCCCGCTAGATAGACTTTGTCAGCCAGAGAAGCCTGTAGCTGTGTAGTGAGTATGAACCAGCTAACGAGGAAAGGGAAGGAGTAAGAAAGCCAATCAATTATTGTATAGGAGCCTATATATTTGTAACACAGAACTTTGATTTATTTACAGCCCGTCTTGAATCTATGGTCGGCTTCAATTTTTGATTTGCCTATGGATGTCTTGTGGCTGTGGACAACTGCACACACTGCTGCCAATACTGAGAGATTTGAATGCTTTAAAATCCCAGATACGATTCTGTCTGCCCCAGTGTTCTAACCAAGCACAACCTACTCCGTTGTTGTGGAATGTGATCTGACTTCTGGTCCAAAAGATTGGGCATCACAGGGCAGCACGGTGGCGCAGTGGTTATCACTGCTGCCTCACTGCGCCGAGGACCTGGGTTCGACCCCGACCCTGGGCCACTATCCGTGTAGAGTTTATACATTTTCCCCATGTCTGCGTGGGTCCCATGTGCAGGGTGAAACCAAAAGAGAAAATACTGGAAAATCTCAGCAGGTCTGGCAGCATCTGTAAGGAGAAAAAAGAGCTAACTTTTTGAGTCCAGATGACCCTTTATCAAAGATGTGCAGGGTGGGTAGATTGGCCACCCTAAATTGCTCCCTAATTGGAATAAAAGTTTTTTAAAAGATTGGGCACCACTGGATTATTAGCGTATGGGGTGTTGGAGTAATTGGAAATACTGGTGGCAGCTATTTAAATATTTGGAAGTGATTTCCTGATTACACTGGCTTCTTGCATTTCAGTGAGCACCCCTTCATGTGGAGAATGGAGATTATCAGTTGCCACGGGCAGAGAGAATTGAAGACCATGTGGCAGCTCAACACTAGGCCACCCGTGGATCACGTGACATTTACCACCCCAGGTACCTTCTTTAATGGAGTCAAATTCCTGAGGAATACTCATCGTTTCCTGGTGCTGCCATTATTAACGGAATGACGATGGAAAATCTTCTGAAATAAGCATTGTCCCACAGTAGGCCCTTCAGCCCATTGTGATATTCATTTGGATCTTAACTGATCTGTTTCCTACCTCCATTTACCCCCCACCTTGATTATGTAATCCTTAATACAATTATTTAACAAAAATCTATCTGTCCCTTTTTATGTTGTAACAAGATTAACACAGCAGTGAATCTCCTGTAGCACAGTTAAATGTGAGCAAATGTGGCTCTGATTTTTAACCACTTGAAAATGAATAGTTTTGAATGAGTTAAAATCTCACCCATACAGCCTATAAAAGTCGCAGATTCAATTTATGGTTTCACTTCGTGTATTACAAATGTCTGGTACCTACAGGATTAATGTGGGACTCAATACAGTACCACCCACAATGATGTAAGAAGGCGGATGACTCGGGTGTTGAGCAGAGAGAGGTTAAGATGAAGCAGAGAGATAGCTCCTAGCCCGCACCGTTCACTGTACATGAGTAAATAGTTCTCGTGGTTAAAAGACTTGCAGTTAAATTAAGTCCTTGTAATCTTCAGTAGGTTAAGAGACACCGCTCTGTAACTAATACCTTCCAACATGGTGGCAGTTGGGGATCAAAAACCTTCGACCTCGCCAAAATGCTGAAACAAGCCAAGATGCTGGAAGTCTAAAGAAAATTCCAACACTATTTCTGACCTGAGGGAAGCCCCAAGAAAGCTGAAAACACAGAAAATTTGCCAAAAAATGCTCCACGGAAAAGGCCTGGAAGCTGAAGGCTTTAGATTTCTTACTGCAGGAGATCATTGAATTTCCCTTCGAGCTCAAGCTTCAGGACACAGCCCCCAGAGCATGCAGGGGCGAGCTAAGTCTTTTTTAGGTTCCAAGCTGCAGCTGTCCTGAGAACCGTTTCCCTAATTCAGTGTCAGAGGTGTCGTTGGACTAACCCAAGGTTCAGACCAGTCACAAAATTGGCGTCTTTGGGGAAACAGATTTTAAGACACAGCATTGTTTCTGATTTAACAACCAGAAGACGTGTGGGTGAACATGCTGCTTTATTCTTATAGGCCCAATTGTGGATTCATCATTTAAGTTTGGGTATTAATGAATCATCTGCCAAATTCGAGAAGGTTTTAAAATCTTTTGACATTTATTTAAACTTGTGAAGCAATAAAATACTGAATTGAACTAAATTTGATAAAGAGAGTCCAATACCAGGGCAGCCCCTTGATTCCTTCATCAATGATCCCTACAAAATGGCAGTGGGATGTGAATATGGAGATTTAAAGTCTGAGCTTATCAGACCAAATAGTGTTGGGTGTAATAGATGATGCACACTCTGACCTCCTACAAGAGAAAAAAGATCTAACCCTCGACAAGGCAATCCAGCTAGTTGGGCTGTCTGAACTCTGAGTAGCACAGGACAATCTTGAGGGAAGAGAATAAACATGGGGGAAAAAAAACACCCCTCAGTCCAGCTGATCAGGCCAAAAAGGCACCAGGACCATCCAAGTCTGGGAAATCAGCCAGCAGAGTGACCTTGCGATTTTGACTTTGCTGCGGTGCAAAGCGCCCTTATAGAAGAGATCAGTATCCTGCGAGTACAGCCAATGCTTCCATTGTAACCGGATCGGACACTATATGGCAAACTGAAAGTCAAAATCGCAGAAGGCCCAAAGATACTTCACAAAGTTGAAACCAAGACCCAGAGGTGACCATGATGCCTCCAGTAGGAGACATGAGAGTGATCAATAGTCCAAGAACTCCCTACCTCCCAACTATGATAATAGTACAGCTGGCCAACACATGACACAACCACAAGTAATGCTGGAACCTCATAGTGGTTTCCTACCATTGACAACAAAAAGGAAACCACTAAACCTTCTTTTAGCCTCAGGAGTGCTCTCTTCATAATCTTTATTGTCACAGGTAGGTTTACATTAGCACTGCAATGAAGTTACTGTGAAAAGCCCCGAGTCACCACATTCCGGCGCCTGTTCGGGTACACTGAGGGAGAATTCAGAATGTCCAATTCACCTAACGAGCATGTCTTTCGGGACTTATGGGCAACGAGACGGCTACCAGAAGAATGAGAAAGAAACGAGATGGAGGTGAGCATAGTGCAAAAAAGTAGCAGCACCCACTGATCAATGCAACAGCTGAACCGACCAAGTGCAGTTCAACATGAAGGAACGGAAGAAAAGGATGAAAATATACCCAAGGTAACAGCAAGAACCAGAACCAAAAGAGTCTACAACTCCTCCGACAGGCAGCAAGTGTGATCTGGAAGGGTTGTAAGGTCTCCAGACCACCTGAACCTAAGTTCAAGGACTTGAATGAAGTAGACTGGATAGTGTGAATGTTGTAATGAAGCTAATGCAGCGATATCAACAGTGCAGTGATAACATTAATGTGGACATAATGTAGGACATGTAGGAGTAAACTAGTGTAACTCCACATACATTGGATAAAAACTGGGGGGAAGGGTTGTATGAAATGAAAATGAAAATCGCTTATTGTCACAAGTAGGCTTCAATGAAGTTACTGTGAAAAGCCCCTAGTCGCCACATTCCTGCGCCTGTTCGGGGAGGCTGGTACGGGAATCAAACCGTGCTGCTGGCCTGCCTTGGTCTGCTTTAAAAGCCAGCGATTTAGCTCAGTGTGCTAAACCAGCCCCTGTAGTATAAGGATCTGGCAGATACGGGGTTAATGTGAGACTGAGTGCAGTGCTGCCCACAGTGATGTAAGAAGGCACATGGCCCAGAGGTGGTGTGGTGTTGAGCAAAGACAAGTCAAGACCCAAGCATGGAGAAAGCTCCTAGCCTGTATTACTGTACATGTGTAAATAGTTCTACTTTTAATAAAGACTTAAAATTAACCTACTGTAACCAATGGCTGTTTAATTTCCCTGAAAGTCCCAGGGATATCTAAATATAAGCTTTTGTAATCTTTTCATGCATTTGAAATCATAGTATCCCTACAGTGCAGAAGGCCATTCAGCCCATCGCATCACAATACCCTACATCGGCCTGAACCACACACTATTCCCATAACCTCACCTAGGGCCAGTTTAGCATAGCCAATACACCTAACCTGCACATCTTTGGACTGTGGGAGGAAACCGGAGCACCAGGAGGAAACACACACTGACACGGGGAGAACGTGCAGACTCCACACAGACAGTCACCCGAGGTCGGAATCGAACCCGGATCCCTGGCACTGTGAGGCAGCGGTGCTAACCATTGTGCCACCGTACTGCCATTACTTGTTACTTTAAAGAAATGTAGAAGTATACTATCTTTCTCTCTAATAATCTAGGACAGGACAGTTACTACTGTGTGTTTGTCACAATTTGGATAACCAACAATATTGTTCCCCTTAAAATATAAATGGTGCTTGATATTCAGAATATATCACAGTACTTCCCAAATCAGTGCTGTTGTATTATATGTGTAGGGTTGAATTTGACAAAGTGCTTGTTTGGAAATGTGTGTTGGTCATTTGATCCATGCAATCTATGAAAGCCTGACCAGTTGGCGTTATTCCAAATCCAAGGTTTAGTGCACTTTCAAATGGTGTGCCAAGAAACTTGGCAAGAGGATGGCAGCCGGTGACTAGTGTTGTGCCTCCGGGGTCTGTGCTGGGACCACAACTTTTCACAATATACATTAATGATCTGGAAGAAGGAACTGAAGTCACTGTTGCTATGTTTGCAGATGATACAAAGATCTGTAGAGGGACAGGTAGTATTGTGGAAGCAAGGGGGCTGCAGAAGGATTTGGACAAGCTAGGAGAGTGGGCAATGAAGTGGCAAATGAAATACAATGTGGAAAAATGTGAGGTTATGCACTTTGGCAGGAGGAATTTAAGCTTAGACTATTTTCGAAATGGGGAAATGCTTCGGAAATCAGAAGTACAATGGGACTTGGGAGTCCTTGTTCACGATTCTTCACGTGCAGGTTCAGTCGGCAATTAAGAAGGCAAATGCAATGTTCGCATTCATGTCAAGAGGGCTAGAATACAAGACAAGGGATGTACTTCTGAGGCTGTATAAGGCTCTGGTCCGACCCCATTTGGAGTATTGTGAGCAGTTTTTGGTCCTGTATCTAAGGAAGGATGTGCTGGCCTTGGAAAGGGTCCAGAGGAGGTTCACAAGAATGATCCCTGGAATGAAGAACTTGTCGTATGAGGAACGTTTGAGGACTCTGGGTCTATACTCGTTGGAGTTTAGAAGGATGAGGGGGGGATCTTACTGAAACTTACAGGATACTGCGAGGCCTGGATAGAGTGGACGTGGCGAGGATGTTTCCACTTGTAGGAAAAACTAGAACCAGAGGACACCATCTCAGACTAAAGGGACGATCCTTTAAAACAGAGATGAGGAGGAATTTCTTCAACCAGAGGGTGGTGAATCTGTGGAACACATTGCCGCAGAAGGTTGTGGAGGCCAATTCACTGAGTGTCTTTAAGGCAGAGATAGATAGGTTCTTGATTAATAAGGGGATCAGGGGTTATGGGGAGAAGGCAGGAGAATGGGGATGAGAAAAATATCAGCCATGATTGAATGGTGGAGCAGACTTGATGGGCCGAGTGGCCTAATTCTGCTCCTATGTCTTATGGTTTTCTCTCACTATCACTAATACTACTTCCCCATTGTGTTTTTAAGGTCTGCCAGTTGATGATACAACTTTGTGTAGTGATTACGAGGAGGCATTTTATTACAACACAGTGGTCAGCTGCAGCCAGGCACGTTTCACATAAACCTTTGGGAGAAAAGGTAAATGCAGCCATTGTGTAAATTGATCTTTTTCCCCCCCTCTCATTAAGCATAAATACAATGTGACATCCCAACATATTTGCATGTGGTAATTCAAACGGTGCATCGCAGTCACTGAACACAGGCTGCTTTAGTTATAAAAACAGAACTCCGAAGAGCCATATTGAACTCAATGTTTTTTAAAATAAATTTCGAGTACCCAATTCATTTTTTCCAATTAAAGGGTAATTTAGCGTGGCCAATCCACCTACCCTGCACATCTTTGGGTTGTGGGGGCGAAACCCACGCAACACGGGGAGAATGTACAAACTCCACGCGGACAGTGACCCAGAACCGGGATTGAGCCTCGGACCTCGGCGCCGTGGGGCAGCAGTGATAACCACTGTACCACCATGCTTGCCCTTGGAGTTGATGTTAACTCTATTTCTCTCCACAGATGCTGCCAGGCCTGCTGAGATTTTCCAGCATATGATTTATTTCCGATCTCCAGCATCCGCAGTATTTTGCCTTTATACCCAATATTAGTTGCCCAAGATCATCTTCTCCTGTACCATCTTGTGAGCAGTAGCAGAGTTCTGAGCCAGTTAGTGTTGCTTTTACACTCCACCCAACATATTTGTCTTGCCTGGCATTCTGCCTCAGTGAAAGTGAAATGAACTGGCATGATGCTGTTTCCTCCTGCCGCTCCACTTTCCTGTCTGCTTAAAAGCCACATCAATCTGTCCCATCACCCCCAAAATAATGATCCTATCAAATTCTATGCAACTTCAAACATTAACGTTACTTGCATTAATTTCAGTCAGCAATCCAGTGTATAAATCAAATTAGTTGACACAATTCAGTAATTAATATTCTTAAATCAACTGCAAATTTATTCTGATTTAAAAAAAATCTTATATTACTAAAGTTATTACTAAATTCCATCTCATAAAAATGGCACACCATGGGTTAAATTTAAATATATTTTGAATGCCGTATATTTTGTTATCATCTTTTATTTCTATCTGGATTTGTTGTTTTGTGTAGTGTTGAGTAATTGGCATTGGACAAATTAAAACTGTTGGTCATTGTATGTGGCATTTATTTTACAAAGTTATATTCATGCCTAAAGATCCCAGTTTCACAGCCCATTGCATTTAAACCAGACCAAAGTAACTCTCCCTGAAATCCGACTCACAACTCTAATGCCTATCGGTAACATTGCAATTAATAAAACTGAATATAACAATAGTATTTATACCTAATGAAGTGTGTGGTGTAAGTAATAAGAAAATATGTAAGAGAACTGCTCCAGTTTGACCTAAATGTTGGCCCAATAATTATATAGCTTCTACATTTTGTACCTGGACCATGGTGTTGCAGATTTTAGACCAGCACACTGATTGATTGCCTGATTTTCTTCAGTTCACGTCTTCCATTGTCTCTCAGACTGAAAGTTTTACTCTTCCTCTCGGTCATTGAACCTTTTTATATTTGAAAGATATATCACGTTTTTAAATGGTGAAACGGCTCTTCTGCAAGAATCTGCTCTGTCATTAGGAGACACCATTACAAGCAAATATTTGTTATCTAAATCCACAGTGAAACCTTGATCATATATACCTGGATTGGGCACCACACCTTTTGGGGAAGGACATTATTGGAAGTGACATGAATTCAGCATGTTGTGAACTCCTTTACCTTAACCGATGAATTGAAACCTGGAACTTGGTTGAGTTTTTTGATAATGCCATTTTACTATCGTGGTGATGGGTCATCTCATTCATGAGTAATAAAGCCATCGGATCTTTGGAGGTGACAGTAGAAAAGTATCAACCGGTCGTTTGAAGATGGTAATCTAATAAATTTGCTGAAGTAGCTAGTCATCTGTTTATCTTCTTGTTCATCTACCATTGTATTATCACAACAGCAATCTGGGATTTTCACTGCCTCCGAAGTACGAACATCAGTAATATAGCGCTGAGCAGTATACAAAGGATGCACACAGTTGGGACAACTATCTCAGTAACCATCTCCATATGGTTGACAAGAGGATCTAAAAGTGAAGGGGAAAGAAAAAATATTTCACTGCACAAATTATATTCCGTTATTTCCGAGAAATGCTTTATTTTGCACTAAACCAAATCAATAAGTATATTTAATGTGTTATAAAATTCCTACTGTGTCCCTAGTTTAAATTTCTTTGAAACTGCATCTTTTGCTTACCATAATTTACCCTGAGAATATTAGCAGCAGCATTGTTCCATTGTTCCTCTAATGTTAACGGAAAACGCTCATTACCGAAGTATGAAATTCCTTCCAAAGCTCATAACTGATAGTAAAAAAGAGGGAGAGGTATTCCTGGAATGCAATTGTGGCATAATCTGATCCACGGCATTCAAATGATAGGCTAGTCATACTGTCATCATTATAGCTTTGAATCAGAGTATTTGAGTCTATTTTGTCATTTAACGCTTTCAAGGTTTGTGTACAATTTTTAGTTTGCTCCTTGAAGGTGTCCAAACACGAGCTAGCTACCTCTTCATCTCAAAGTCCTATTCTATTTCCCTCTGCCCTTTGCTTGGTAACCACTGCTACTTTTGTTGAAATATTTATCATCCGCCAACAAACCTAACTATCTTGTCCCCTCCTGGCAATAATCTGAACATCTTGCTCCTTGGACCTGCTCCTCCACTTGCCTCCCCACCCATCTTGTTTCTCTTTGTCCCTCCACTATTCCATCAACAGATCATCAATTATTGCCTTGTGTTATCCTAGCAGGTTACTTGCTTTTTTTTATATGTCTGGAAAGAAATTTGGCTAATTGGATGACAGTTGCACCTCCTTAACCCAGCTTTCCTGGCCGGCTGTACTCTACATTCTTCACCCATTTCACCTGCCCACTATTGCTGAAACCATTATTCATGTACCCATGACCTTGATTTTTGCTCCAATTTCTTCCCCGTTGGTCCCCCATCTTCCCGACTCCATAAACTCCAATGTTCAAAAGTGCAGGACTGCTATTCTCACTGATGCATTTTGGGCTCACACATACACCCCTAACTACAGATTAAACTCTTGTATTCATCGTGAAATCCATCCAAAATCTCACCTTCCATTCCACCTTTTTGTAGTCTTCAACCTTAAGCGTCCTTGCCCCATCAGTTTTCTGACTCTAACCTTCCATGCAACTTTTCCTCCCACACTAGTCCCAGAATTAGTAGTAAAACATTAAGCTGATTAGCCATATGGTCAGGAATTTCTTCCTTATACCCCTCCATCTCTCTACCTCTTTTTTGAAGCCTCTAGATATGTCTTTTCATGTTGAAGCCTTGTCGCCTCTCCCAACCATCCTACCATCGCTTGGTTCTATAAGATGCCTAAGTGGCACATGTGCAAGTTTGTAGCTTGAGTGGTTGTGTGTACATGGGTCAAAGAGAGTGGTGAAAGCCAGTCGCTGTTGGATGAGTGCTGAAGGTCAGTGAAGTAGATGAGCCCATGCTGGTGGCATACGTTCATAAGATATAGGAGCAGAATTAGGCCATTCGGCTGATTGAGTCTGCTCCACCATTCTGTCATGCCTGATATGTTCCCCATCTGTTACCTACAATGCTACAGACCAAGAGCTGGATTGCAAAATCAGCCAGAGCATCTCCCTAGAATACATGACTTAGGAGCGGGAGTCGACAATTTAGTCTCCCGAGCCTGACACCCTCAATGTGATTATGGCTGATCCCATCATGACCTCAACTCCACCGTCCTGCCCGTTCTTCATAACCCTTCAACCCATTACCAATTTAAAAACTGTATAACTCCTCCTTAAATTTACTCACTGTCCCTGCATACCCCGCACTCTGGGGTAGCGAATTCCACAGATTCACAACCCTTTGGGAAAAGTAATTTCGCCTCAAATCTGTTTTAAATTTGGTACCTCTTATTAAGACCATAAGACATAGGAGCGGAAGTAAGGCCATTCGGCCCATCGAGTCTACTCCGCCATTCAATCATGGCTGATTTCAACTCCATTTACCCGCTCTCTCTCCATAGCCCTTAATTCCTCGAGAAATCAAGAATTTATCAACTTCTGTCTTAAAGACACTCAACGTCCCGGCCTCCACCGCCCTCTGTGGCAATGAATTCCACAGACCCACCACTCTCTGGCTGAAGATATTCTAAGATTATGACCCCTCATTTTAGAATGCCCCACAAGAGGAAGCATCTGCTCCACGTCTACTTTATCCATACCTTTCAGCATCTTGTATACCTCAGTTAGATCTCCCCTCATTCTTCTAAACTCGCGCACTTGAAGGGGCTGAAACCCCTCATCTCTGGAACCAATCCAGTGAACCTCCTCTGAACTGCCTCCAATGCCACAACATCTTTCCTTATAAGGGGACCAAAACTGTGCACAATACTCCAGGTGTGGTCTTACCACTGCCGTGTATAGTTGCAACAACAATTCCTCATCTTTATACTCAATTCCTTTAGCTATAAATGCCAACATTCCATTTGCTTTCCTTATCTGCTGCACCTGCATGCTTGTTTTCTGGGGGTCATGCACGAGGACACCCAGACCCCTCCCCACTTAGATAAGAAGTTGCCTTTCCATTTTTTTTGACCAAAATGCATGACGTCGCACTTATCCACGTTAAACTCCATCTGCCACATTTTGGCCTACTCTCCTAACCTATCTATATCCATTTCATAGAATTTACAGTGCAGAAGGAGGCCATTCGGCCCATCGAGTCTGCACCGGCTCTTTGAAAGAGCACCCTACCCAAGCCCACACCTCCACCCTATCCCCGTAACCCAGTAACCCACCCAACACTTAAGGGCAATTTTGCATGGCCAATCCACCTAACCTGCACATATTTGTACGGTTCTTATTTCCTCATTGCAACTTACTGTCCCACCTATTTTTCTGTCATGTGCGAATTTGGCACTAGAACCTTCTATCCCTGTATCCGAGTCGTTAATATAGATTGTAAAGACTTCCGGGTTGCGGCGATGCGGAGCTAAGCCGCGCGATTCGGCAGCTCCTGCGGAAACGGACTTTTGGGCCCGCTAACGGAGCCCCAACGGCACTTTAAAAAAAAAAAAAAAACCAACCCGTTGGGAAGGAAGGAGAAAGTCCCCTACAGACCTGCATGGAACGGACCCGCAGCGAAACGGCGAAAAAAGCGGCCCTGGAGCAGCGGGAGTAGGAAGAAGAAAAAAACAAAATTGCGGGCCCCACGGACAGAGAGGAGATGAAAGAGTTCATCAAGTGCTGCTTCGAGGAGCTGCATAAGGAGATGGTGGCGCCGAAACTGGCAATGGTTGAAAGACTTGGAGCAACCCAGAAAGCCCAAGAGGTGAAGATCCAGGAAAAAGTGAGTGAGAACGACGACGAGCTCGTGGGCCTGGCGGAGAGAGTGGAGCGGCACAAGGCGCTGCACAAGACGTGGGCGGGAAGACTCGAAGACCTGGAGAACAGATCGAGGAGAAACAACTTGAGGATCCTTGGTCTCCCAGAAGGAGTGGAGGGGGCCGATGCCGCGGCATATGCGGGCACGATGATCGGGACGCTGATGGGTGCGGAGGCCCCCCCGGGATTGCTGGAGCTGGATGGGGCGTACCGAGTGCTAGCGAGGAAGCCCAAGGCAAAAGAGCCGCCAAGGGCGATGGTGGTGAGATTTCACCGGTTTACGGACAGAGAGAGGGTCCTGAAATGGGCCAAGAAGGAACGGAGCAGCAAGTGGGACAATGCGGAGATCAGAATATACCCGGACTGGAGCGCGGAGGTCGCTAAGCGGAGAGCGGGTTTCAACCGGGCCAAAGCGTGCTGCATCGGAAAGGAGTGAAATTTGGAATGCTACAGCCAGCGTGACTGTGGGTTACACATAATGGCCAACACCACTACTTCGAAAGGCCCGAAGAGGCGTGGACCTTTATACTAGCTGAAAAATTGGACTCTAATTGAGGGTTTGTGTGGGAGGGGGGTGTTTGAGGGTTGAAGTATGATGGTTGTTGTACATAGGGGGTCAACCACGTGCAGGAAATGCTATATGGGCTGGGGGAGAGGGACAAGGCCACGACAGGAGCTGCGCCATGGGGGGCGGGGCAGGCTTTGGAAAGCGCGGGGTTGTCTTTCCCGCGCGCGGCAAAAAAGGCGGGAAGGGGAACAAAGGAATGTACATTGATTGGGCGATTCCCACACGGGGGGGTCGGTTAAAAGGATGGCGGGGGAAGCTGGGGTCCGCAGGTGTCAGCTGACTTACGGGAGGGATATGGGGGGAGCAAAAAAGCTAGACGGGGTCTAGCGGGGAGGGGGAGGGTTGCTGCTGCACTGGCCGAAAGGGAACGGGACACAGAAGAGGTGGCTGGGACGGGGGTCCCCCGGCTGGGGGACTGGAGAGTGAGGGAGACGCAGACAAGGGACTGGCCCAGAAAAGGAGATGGCTAGTCGGCGGGGGGTGTGAGAGTCCCAATCCGGCTGATAACGTGGAACGTGAGTGGCCTGAATGGGCCGGTGAAGCGGGCTTGAGTGTTCGCGCACTTGAAGGGACTGAAGGCAGACGTGGCAATGCTCCAAGAGACAAACCTGAAGGTGGCGGACCAGGTCAGGTTAAGAAAGGGATGGGTAGGACAGGTATTTCACTCGGGATTGGACGCAAAAAATAAAGGGGTGGCAATATTGGTGGGAAAGCGGGTGTCATTTGAGGCCAAGACTATCGTAGTGGATAATGGAGGGAGATATGTGATGGTGAGTGGTAGGTTGCAAGGGACGTGGGTGGTGTTGGTAAATGTATACGCCCCGAACTGGGATGATGCGGGATTCATGAAGCGCATGTTGGGGCGCATTCCGGACCTGGCGATAGGAGGACTGATAATGGGAGGGGACTTCAATACGGTGCTGGACCCAGCACTGGACCGCTCCAGATCAAGGACGGGAAGGAGGCCGGCGGCGGCCAAGGTACTTAGGGGGTTTATGGATCAGATGGGGGGAGTGGACCCATGGAGGTTTGCAAGACCACAGGCCAGGGAATTTTCTTTCTTCTCCCACGTGCATAAGGCTTACTCCCGGATAGATTTCTTTGTTCTGGGCAGGGCGCTCATCCCGAGAGTGGAGGGGACGGAGTATTCGGCCATAGCCATGGGTGGAACTGGAGCTGGGAGAGGAGAGGGACCAACGCCCGCTGTGCCGGCTGGATGTGGGACTGCTGGCGGATGAAGTGGTGTGTGGGAAGGTGAGGGGGTGTATTGAAAGGTACTTGGAGGCCAACGACAATGGGGAGGTGCGAGTGGGGATGGTATGGGAGGCGTTGAAGGCGGTGATCAGGGGAGAGCTGATCTCCATCAGGGCTCATAGGGAGAAGATAGAGGGAATGGAAAGGGAGAGGTTAGTGGGGGAGATCTTGCGAGTGGACAGGAGATACGCAGAGGCCCCGGAGGAAAGATTACTTGGGGAAAGGCGACGGCTCCAGACGGAGTTTGACCTGCTGACCACGGGCAAGGCGGAGGCACAGTGGAGGAAGGCGCAAGGGGCGACTTACGAGTACGGGGAAAAGGCTAGTCGGATGCTGGCGCACCAGCTCCGTAAGAGGGCGGCAGCGAGGGTAATAGGGAGAATCACAGATGGAAGGGGAGCCACGGTTCGAAGTGCAACGAAAATAAATAAGGTATTCAAGGACTTCTATGAAGAGCTGTACCGATCCCAGCCCCCAGGGGGGGAAGGGGGGATGAGGTGATTCCTGGACCAGCTGGGGTTCCCGAGGGTGGAGGAGCAGGAGGCGGTTGGTTTGGGGAGCATGCAGGCGGGGAAGGCCCCGGGGCCAGATGGGTTCCCGGTGGAATTCTATAGAAAATATGTGGATCTGCTGGCCCCGCTACTAGTGAGGACCTTCAACGAGGCAAGAGAGGAGGGAACCCTGCCCCAGCCAATGTCGGAGGCGACAATCTCCTTGATTCTAAAGCGAGACAAGGATCCACTGCAATGTGGATCGTACAGGCCGATTTCACTCCTCAATGTAGATGCTAAGTTATTGGCGAAGGTACTGGCCACTAGGATTGAGGACTGTGTCCCGGGGGTGATTCACGAGGACCAAACGGGATTCGTAAAGGGCAGGCAGTTAAATACCAATGTGCGGCGGCTCTTAAACGTGATAACGATGACATCGGAGGAGGGAGAGGCGGAGATAGTGGCAGCTATGGACGCGGAAAAAGCCTTTGACCGAGTAGAGTGGGAGTACCTCTGGGAGGTATTGCGCAGGTTTGGGTTCGGGGTAGGGTTTATTAGATAGGTTAAGCTCCTTTACAGCAACCCGGTGGCGAGCGTTGTGACGAACCGGCAGAGGTTGGAGTACTTTCGGCTGTACCGAGGGACGAGACAGGGGTGCCCCCTGTCAAAAGAACAAAGAACAAAGAAATGTACAGCACAGGAACAGGCCCTTCGGCCCTCCAAGCCCGCGCCGACCATACTGCCCGACTAAACTACAATCTTCTACACTTCCTGGGTCCGTATCCTTCTATTCCCATCCTATTCATATATTTGTCAAGATGCCCCTTAAATGTCCCTATCGTCCCTGCTTCCACTACCTCCTCCGGTAGCGAGTTCCAGGCACCCACTACCCTCTGCGTAAAAAACTTGCCTCGTACATCTACTCTAAACCTTGCCCCTCTCACCTTAAACCTATGCCCCCTAGTAATTGACCCCTCTACCCTGGGGAAAAGCCTCTGACTATCCACTCTGTCTATGCCCCTCATAATTTTGTAGACCTCTATCAGGTCGCCCCTCAACCTCCTTCGTTCCAGAGAGAACAAACCGAGTTTATTCAATCGCTCCTCATAGCTTATGCCCTCCATACCAGGCAACATTCTGGTAAATCTCTTCTGCACCCTCTCTAAAGCCTCCACATCCTTCTGGTAGTGTGGCGACCAGAATTGAACACTATACTCCAAGTGTGGCCTAACTAAGGTTCTATACAGCTGCAACATGACTTGCCAATTCTTATACTCAATGCCCCGTCCAATGAAGGCAAGCATGCCGTATGCCTTCTTGACTACCTTCTCCACCTGTGTTGCCCCTTTCAATGACCTGTGGACCTGTACTCCTAGATCTCTTTGACTTTCAATACTCTTGAGGGTTCTACCATTCACTGTATATTCCCTACCTGCATTAGCCCTTCCAAAATGCATTACCTCACATTTGTCCGGATTAAACTCCATCTGCCATCTCTCCGCCCAAGTCTCCAGACAACCTAAATCCTGCTGTATCCTCAGACAGTCCTCATCGCTATCCGCAATTCCACCAACCTTTGTGTCGTCTGCAAACTTACTAATCAGACCAGTTACATTTTCCTCCAAATCATTTATATATACTACAAACAGCAAAGGTCCCAGCACTGATCCCTGTGGAACACCACTGGTCACAGCCCTCCAATTAGAAAAGCATCCCTCCATTGCTACCCTCTGCCTTCTATGGCCTAGCCAGTTCTGAATCCACCTTGCCAGCTCACCCCTGATCCCGTGTGACTTCACCTTGTGTACTAGTCTACCATGAGGGACCTTGTCAAAGGCCTTACTGAAGTCCATGTAGACAACATCCACTGCCCTACCTGCATCAATCATCTTAGTGACCTCCTCGAAAAACTCTATCAAGTTAGTGAGACACGACCTCCCCTTCACAAAACCGTGCTGCCTCTCACTAATACGTCCATTTGCTTCCAAATGGGAGTAGATCCTGTCTCGAAGAATTCTCTCCAGTAATTTCCCTACCACTGAAGTAAGGCTCACCGGCCTGTAGTTCCCGGGATTATCCTTGCTACCCTTCTTAAACAGAGGAACAACATTGGCTATTCTCCAGTCCTCCGGGACATCCCCTGAAGACAGCGAGGATCCAAAGATTTCTGTCAAGGCCTCAGCAATTTCCTCTCCAGCCTCCTTCAGTATTCTGGGGTAGATCCCATCAGGCCCTGGGGACTTATCTACCTTAATATTTTTTAAGACACCCAACACCTCGTCTTTTTGGATCACAATGTGACCCAGGCTATCTACACCCCCTTCTCCAGACTCAACATCTACCAATTCCTTCTCTTTGGTGAATACTGATGCAAAGTATTCATTTAGTACCTCGCCCATTTCCTCTGGCTCCACACATAGATTCCCTTGCCTATCTTTCAGTGGGCCAACCCTTTCCCTGGCTACCCTCTTGCTTTTTATGTAAGTGTAAAAAGCCTTGGGATTTTCCTTAACCCTATTTGCCAATGACTTTTCATGACCCCTTCTAGCCCTCCTGACTCCTTGCTTAAGTTCCTTCCTACTTTCCTTATATGCCACACATGCTTCGTCTGTTCCCAGCCTTTTAGCCCTGACAAATGCCTCCTTTTTCTTTTTGACGAGGCCTACAATATCACTCGTCATCCAAGGTTCCCGAAAATTGCCGTATTTATCTTTCTTCCTCACAGGAACATGCCTGTCCTGTATTCCCTTCAACTGACACTTGAAAGCCTCCCACATGTCAGATGTTGATTTGCCCTCAAACATCCGCCCCCAATCTATGTTCTTCAGTTCCCGCCTAATATTGTCATAATTAGCCTTCCCCCAATTTAGCACATTCATCCTCGGACCACTCTTATCCTTGTCCACCAGTACTTTAAAACTTACTGAATTGTGGTCACTGTTACCGAAATGCTCCCCTACTGAAACATCTACCACCTGGCCGGGCTCATTCCCCAATACCAGGTCCAGTACCGCCCCTTCCCTAGTTGGACTGTTTACATATTGTTTTAAGAAGCCCTCCTGGATGCTCCTTACAAACTCTGCCCCGTCTAAGCCCCTGGCACTAAGTGAGTCCCAGTCAATATTGGGGAAGTTGAAGTCTCCCATCACCACAACCCTGTTGTTTTTACTCTTTTCCAAAATCTGTCTACCTATCTGCTCCTCTATCTCCCGCTGGCTGTTGGGAGGCCTGTAGTATACCCCCAACATTGTGACTGCACCCTTCTTATTCCTGATCTCTACCCATATAGCCTCACTGCCCTCTGAGGTGTCCTCTCGCAGTATAGCTGTGATATTCTCCCGAACAAGTAGCGCAACTCCGCCTCCCCTTTTACATCCCCCTCTATCCCGCCTGAAACATCTAAATCCTGGAACGTTTAGCTGCCAATCCTGCCCTTCCCTCAACCAGGTCTCTGTAATGGCAATAACATCATAGTTCCAAGTAGTAATCCAAGCTCTAAGTTCATCTGCCTTACCCGTAATGCTCCTTGCATTAAAACATATGCACTTCAGGCCACCAGACCCGCTGTGTTCAGCAACTTTTCCCCGTCTGCTCTGCCTCAGAGCCACACTGTCCCTATTCCCTAGTTCTCCCTCAATGCTCTCACCTTCTGACCTATTGCTCCCGTACCCACCCCCCTGCCATACTAGTTTAAACCCTCCCGTGTGACACTAGCAAACCTCGCGGCCAGGATATTTATGCCTCTCCGGTTTAGATGCAACCCGTCCATCTTATACAGGTCACACCTGCCCCGGAAGAGCTCCCAGTGGTCCAGAAAACGGAAACCCTCCCTCCTACACCAGCTGTTTAGCCACGTGTTTGTCTGCTCTATCTTCCTATTTCTAGCCTCACTGGCACGTGGCACAGGGAGTAATCCCGAGATTACAACCCTCGAGGTCCTGTCCTTTAACTTTCTGCCTAGCTCCCTGAACTCCTGCTGCAGGACCTCATGCCCCTTCCTGCCTATGTCGTTAGTACCAATATGTACAACGACCTCTGCCTGTTTGCCCTCCCCCTTCAGGATGCCCTCTACCCGTTCGGAGACATCCTGGACCCTGGCACCAGGGAGGCAACATACCATCCTGGAGTCTCTTTCACGTCCACAGAAGCGCCTATCTGTGCCCCTGACTATAGAGTCCCCTATTACTATTACTCTTCTGCGCTTTGACCCTCCCTTCTGAACATCAGAGCCAGCCGTGGTGCCACTGCTCTGGCTGCTGCTGTTTTCCCCTGATAGGCTATCCCCCCCGACAGTATCCAAAGGGGTATATCTGTTCGAGAGGGGGACAACCACAGGGGATTCCTGCACTGACTGCCTGCCCTTTCTGGTGGTCACCCATTTCTCTGCCTGCACCTTGGGTGTGACCACATTTACATAACTGCGATCTATGACGCTTTCCGCCACCTGCATGCTCCTAAGTGCATCCAATTGCTGCTCCAACCGAACCATGCGGTCTGTGAGGAGCTCCAGTTGGGTGCACTTTCTGCAGATGAAGCCACCCGGGACGCTGGAAGCCTCCCGGACCTGCCACATCTCACAGTCAGAGCACAGCACCCCTCTAACTGACATTGCGTCAATTAATTAAAATTTGTCTCTTTTTTTTTTTTTAAATACTTTTTTTTTTTTAAATTGCAAAGTTACTGTCAACTATCTGTTTCCTAGCACTAAATTTCTAATAGAAATGCGATAGCTAACTATAATACTCTCCGATCTCTGGCTTAGATATCCTCTAAATTATAATTAAGTTATTATGTTTAATTAGTTCCCAAATACTCAAATATTTTTTAAATTTAGGTTAGAATCCCAACCAGCCACTCAGGTCACAGCTTTTCTGTGATGTCGCTTCAATTTCCCCCCGACACACACAATTTGAAAAAAGGTATAAAAGTAAAAATCACTTACTTGCCTTCTGAGTGTCTGAGATGTTCTCAGGTTCTCTCGCTGACAGAGACTGCTCCTCCACCACCGATCCTTGACCTGCACAATGCTAATAATATAATATGGCACTTACCTTACACCAATGGGTCTTATTATTAGGTTAGAGGAGGAGGGCGGGTGGGAGACACTACACGTGTAGTGTCTCGGGTTTCCTCTCCACCAGAATTTATTGGTTGGTTGGGGGGGGGGCACTTGCCAGAGGTAGAACTTCCGGTTCCCACCTTATATAAAAACAAATAAAACTGCTGTAACTACTCACCTCCAAGAAGGCCCCTGCGCACCAAAATCCAATGGGCTGCTCCTGTAAAGGTAAGGTTTTTAAACTAACTACTCACCTCCCAGAAGGCCCCTGCGCACCGCTGCCGCCGAAATCCAAAGGGCTGCTCCTGTAAAGGTAAGTGGTTTTAAATTCCCCCCTGTTGTTTGCATTGGCGATCGAACCCATGGCCATATCACTTAGGGAGTCTCAG
Source organism: Scyliorhinus torazame (assembly GCF_047496885.1). NCBI lineage: Eukaryota > Metazoa > Chordata > Chondrichthyes > Carcharhiniformes > Scyliorhinidae > Scyliorhinus > Scyliorhinus torazame. The sequence continues at coordinate 7,079,599 of NC_092718.1, forward strand.
AAATGGAGGGGGATAGTCCGCGGGGGAGAGGAGCATCGGGTATCGCTATATGCGGATGCCCTGCTGCTATACGTGGCGGACCCAATGGAGGGGATGGTGGAGGTCATGCAGACTCTGAAGGAGTTTGGAGAGTTCTCGGGCTACAAGCTTAATGTAGAGAAGAGTGAGCTTTTTGTATTACAGGCAGGGGACCAAGAAAGAGGGATAGGGGACCTACCGCTGAGTAGGGCGGGGAGGAGTTTTCGGTATCTGGGGATCCAGATAGCCAGAGGTTGGGGGGCCCTACATAAACTGAATTTGACGAGGGTGGTGGAGCAAATGGAGGAGGATTTTAAAAGATGGGACATGCTCCCGCTCTCGTTGGCGGGTAGGGTGCAGTCGGTCAAAATGGTGGTCCTTCCGAGGTTTTTGTTTGTGTTTCAGTGCCTCCCCATCGTGATCACCAAGGGCTTTTTCAAGAGAGTAGGTAGGAGTATTATGGGGTATGTGTGGGCAAATAAGACCCCGAGGGGTAGGAGAGGGTTCTTGGAACGCAACAGGGACCGAGGAGGGTTGGCTTTGCCAAACCTAGAGAGTTACTACTGGGCAGCAAACGTGGCGATGATCCGCAAGTGGGTCATGGAGGGAGAGGGGGCGGCCTGTAGAGGAACGAGCCTGGGGGCGTTGGTAACGGCGCCCGGTGGTGGCGGCAACACTAAGGATCTGGGGCCAGTGGAGAAGACACAGGGGTGCAATGGGAGCATCGGTGTGGTCCCCGATCAGGGGTAACCACCAGTTTGTCCCGGGGAAGATGGACGGGGGGGTTCCAAGGCTGGCATCGGACGGGGATAAGAAGAATGGGGGACTTGTTCATTGACGGGACATTTGCGAGCCTAGGGGCACTGGAGGAGAAATTTGAGTTACCCCCGGGAAATGCATTTAGATATATGCAGGTGAGGCGACAGGTGAGGGCATTTCCGTTGCTCCCGGCACAAGAAGTTCAAGATAGGGTGATCTCGGGTGTATGGGTCGGGGAGGGCAAGGTGTCGGAAATATACCAAGAGATGAAAGAAGAGGGGGAAGCGCTAGTAGAAGAATTGAAAGGTAAATGGGAGGAGGAGCTGGGGGAGGAGATTGAGGAAGGGCTATGGGCGGATGCCCTGGGTAGGGTTAATACCTCCTCCTCGTGTGCCAGGCTCAGTCTGATACAATTTAAGGTGGTTCACAGAGCGCATTTGACGAGGGCGAGGCTGAGTAGGTTCTTTGGGGTAGAGGATAGATGTGAAAGATGTTCAGGGAGCCCGGCGAACCATGTCCATATGTTTTGGTCATGCCCGGCATTGGAGGGGTTCTGGAGAGGTGTGGCGGGAGTAATATCCCAGGTGGTGAAAGTCCGGGTCAAGCCAAGCTTGGGACTAGCAATATTTGGAGTAGTGGATGAGCTGGGAGTGCAGGAGGCGAAAGAGGCCGGAATTCTGGCCTTTGCGTCCCTAGTAGCCCGGCGAAGGGTCTTGCTATTGTGGAAGGAGGCGAAGCCCCCTAGCCTGGAGGCCTGGATTAACGACATGGCGGGGTTCATAAAATTGGAGAGAATTAAGTTTGCTTTGAGAGGGTCTGCACAGGGGTTTTACAGGCGGTGGCAACCGTTCCTAGAATATCTCGCGGAGCGTTAGAAGAAGGTCGATCAGCAGCAGCAGCAACCCTGGGGGGAGGGGGGGAACGAGAGATTGTTTGAGGGGATGGACGAGCGGGAGGTAGCATGGAGGGTGGGGGGAAACGGTACGTGCGGCCAAGAGCCAGTGTATAAAGCTATGTAAAGATACCATCTTGCCATGTATATATCTTGCTCAGGGAGATTTTGCGTTATTTTGTTACGTGGGGGGGGGTTACTGTTTGTAAGGGGAAAAATTGTGTTGTTAAAAAACCTTAATAAAAAATATTTTTAAAAAAATATATATAGATTGTAAATAGCTGGGGCCCAAGGACCGAACCCTGTGGCACCCCACTAGTTACATCTTGCCATCCAGAAATAGACCCATTTATCCCCACTCTCTGTCTCTGGTCCGTCAGCCAGTCTTCTATCCAAGCTAATAAGTTGTCCCTAATCTCATTTTGTGAATTAACCTTCTGTGCGGCACCTTATCAAACGCCTTCCGGAAGCCCAGATATACTACATCTACAGCATCCCCATTATCCACTTTGCTTGTTACATCTTCGAAGAATAATACGACCACTCATCACATTTCTCAGGGGCAAGTAACACCTCCAGATGAATTTAAACATTGTAAGTGATTCATTTTAAAAAACATTTTAGAGTACTCAATTATTTTTTTCCAATTAAGGGGCAATTTAGCGTGGCCAACCCACCTCACCTGCACATCTTTGGGTTGTGGGGGTGAAACCCACGCAGACACGGGTAGAATGTGCAAACTCCACACGGACAGTGACCCAGGGCCGAGATTCGAACCCGGGTCCTCAGTGCTGCAGTCCCAGTGCTAACCACTGTGCCACCGTGCTGCCCTCTGATTTGCATTTCATAATCCAATAACTGTTCTTTCTAGAAGTGCAATGCTGTTATTTTGATTAGAAACTATTGCAAACCGTAAAGTCTTGAAATCACTACTTTTGTTTTGAGGATTGCTCCGTATGAGCCATTCTAGAGGTGTTGAGAGATTTTGGCTACCAATGGGCAAGGTATCACAACTTAATTAATTACCAATAACCTGGAAAGCTAATGTTAAACAGACAATTTGGATGTTGCTTTCAAGGCTTGAACTCAGCGCTGAGGTGATACAAAACCCCTAATACCTAAACTTCATCGTGCACTGGCCAAACCGTTGGCATGTTTGCCTGCTTCTCAATTGTTCGGTCTGTTCTTCTAGCTGAAAAGGGCAAACAAAGAAGAACCCATTAGCCTATTATTGCTCCTCCTTCTGCCCCTCTCCTATACTGCAAGTGCAATGGTGTCGGTGAATTTTCAAAGTACTCTAATGAGAAAGATATTTTAAAACTGGTTACTGTCTTAACGTGTAAACAGAACTTACAACAAAATGGGATTATATGTATGTTTGGCCCATTTAAGGGAGAAAGATGTGGTATTGTTGCATTTTGATTTCTTTCTATCTATTCAACAGCACTATTTCATCACTTTGCTTTTTGGAATTTGGACAGTGAAGAAACAATCTATCGCCCCTGCCCTGACTTTGCAATACCAGCAGTCTTAAATTGAGAATATGGGACACACTAAATTTCTCCTGGCATGCTGAATACAACAACTGCATATTCCTATCTTAACCACTCCCAGACAGGAACATGCTATACAGCAGCACTTTGCTCACGTGCTATTTAACTTCAGTCTTTTGCAAGAAGTATGAACTTAAAAACTGCAGTCTGGCACATTATCCAAGAAAAGGGGCTGGAATCTTAATCAGAATGGCAGAAATGTCAAGATTATGTACTTAATTTAATATTGCGCAAATCTGACATCACATATATAAGTGGCAAACATCTCCATTCTGTGCTAATTACCATCTGAAAGCCTTTATTTGCCCTTTTCAAATGAGAAGAGAAACAGACGATATATCAAACAGGGAACATATTTCTTCTCTCGGTAATGTGGCCAAATATATTCTTATTCAGCAATAGTATCCAAAGGAAGCCCATTTATTCTGTTTCACTGGTCTGAGATTCTGGCTGCTCGTTTCTGCGACTACAACCTAAGCCTGTTATAAATACCATGAATTTTGCACAGGTCAACATGAATGTGTGGGGTCATCCATATTTATTTTTATGCTGATTGCTGCTTATTGAATCTGGTACACTACTTGTTTTAGAAGCAGGACTTCAATCTACTCTTCATTTTACCCCCCCCCCCCCCCCCCCGCCCCCCAACCACCACCACCACCATCATGAAGCACAAGATTTCCAGCAATGTTATTTAAATTGCTCAATTCAAATTATTGGACAGTTTGAATTTATTTTGTCTTCAAACAAATATGGTTTTGAATTAACTGGAATATCTTTACAAAAAATATACTACTGGGAATTGCTCCTTATGTGAGATGCCTGCTCAGTTACGTAACTGGAAAAAAAATTAAACAATGTTGCTTTACCTTCATAACGCTTCCTCTAGCCCTGTAGGTAACAGCACCTCAGGCACAAATCTGGTGTTCTTGATTAATAAGGGGATCAGCGGTTATGGGGAGAAGGCAGGAGAATGGGGATGAGGAACATATCAGCCATGATTGAATGGCGGAACAGACTCGATGGGCCGAACGGCCTAATTCTGCTCCTCTGTTTTATGGTATATTCTAATGACAATTTCTCCATTTTATATAAGAACAGTTTTGTACTCTTTGCACCATACTGCTCCCTTGCCTGGACTGAAGGGATTGACTCATGTTGGAAGTATAGCTCCAGGGACTAGGGCTAGCCCAGCTAAGTGGAGACAAATTGAACAAGCATGAGAGAAGAAAAATTTATACCATTGAGGGTATTAACTGAATTTCCCTGTAATGTGTCTGCACACAATCCAGAACACTAGCTAGAAGAACCTGCAAGTAAACTTGTAATGGTCTTATTTTTATTAGGCTATTGTTTCCCTTGTTACCTTGTGGAACTCAGTTTCAAGTGTTTCCCATTGTACATCTAAATAGATTTTCTACAGTGCAGAAGGAGGCCATTCGGCTAATCGAGTCTGCACCAACCCCATGAAGAGCACCCTACCTAACGCCCCCCCCCCCCCCCATAAAAACCCTGTAACCCCTTCAAACTTTGGACACTATGGGGCAATTTGGCGTGGCCAATCCACCTAAACCTGCACATCTTTGGACTGTGGGAGGAAACAGGAGCACCCGGAGGAAACCCACGCAGACACGGGGAGAACATGCAGAATCCGCAGAGACAACCACCCAGGGCTGGAATTGAACCTGGGTCCCTGGTGCTGTGAGGCAGCAGTGCTAACCACTGTGCCACATGCATTCATTCTCTGTTGAGAGGGGATTGTGACTGAGTTATAGAAATGACAAAAGCACTGTTTGATTTTGTTTTCTCTCTGAAGGTTGAAGAAGGAACCTTTGACCCTTTATGGGATACAGAAGCTAGTGGTGGCAAATGAAGGGCTTGTGGTGAATTACCATATGGGCTCTGACCATAGTGGGACTGATGGGCTGAAATGCCTTTTCTTAGTCTGGACCCTCTGTTTCTACAGGAACTGAGTGACTGCATTCACATACCTGCAGCCAGCAATGCGTTGGTGGTGGAACATGCCTCTGCAGCCTTGCGTTTCCAACTCTCAATCTAGTAGAATAGGAAAGTGGAAAGATTGTTTACACATTCTTGTGTAAGAATTCTGTGGTTATGGGACAGGCTAGTTAAATATCACACCTGAACTGCTTAATGTGATGTGTAATGTGAAACAATATTGTGTCTTTTGTGCAACATTAGTGTATTCTTCCGTTTTTTGCCTGCTCTTTATTCTATAGCAGTAACTAGGACACAGCAGGCATAAAACAGCAATTATTTAATAATTCTGTAGGATTCTCTGAAGTAAAATGCAGAGTGTTCTAGGTTGACAGCTGCCTTTTATTCAAAATATTCACTTATCTTTCCCACTTTTGTTCAAAATGAAATACCTTAGCAAAGGAAATGCAGAATCCATTGGTTTTCATATTAACCCCAGTATCATTATTGAACAAAGCTGGGCCAGTTTACGAAAAATGGACATTACATAACCTGGTCTCATACCTGTCAATGGCCCACTGTCTTAAACTCTCCCTTCAGTTTTCCACATGATTTACTTCCACTGCCTCCCTGGGAAATCTCTTTCCTCTATTCACCAGCTTCTCCATAAAACATTTTGTATCCAAGCTTCCTTCTAAGTTTGTTCCTGTGTTTGTGGTTTGGCGCTTAATGGGGGATGAGGGTACCTAACATCCACCAGGGTTGCCAAAAATTGTTGCTCTTTTTTATGTAATTGTTGCTCTTTCTTTATATAATTGTTGCTCTTTAATAAAAAAATCAACGGTACTCACTTCTCTCTGGTTGGGAAATCCATTGGAGCTTATCATCTTCCTGTAGTATTGAACCGAGGCTTTGGGATACCTCCTCTTATTTTTGCTTTCAAAATCGATATAGTAAAGTCCAAATCTTTCTGAATATCCTTCATCCCATTCAAACTTATCCAGCAGTGACCAGGACGTGTATCCCTTGACTTTAACACCATCCTTAACAGCTGCAACAAGTTTGAAAATCATAATAGTTTAAAAAAACTGCCAAACTGAAATGACAGAGAATGCTGGAAATTCACAGCAGTTCCATGAATGCTTGTGAAAGGAAAAGGTTGATTCATGCGCTGTCTGCTTCAGACCCTCTGTCAGAACAAAGGTCTATGTTCAATGTTAACCTGGTTCCTGTTTTTATTTCAGGATTGTCCTGCCATGACCCCTGCCCGGTTGCTCCCTGCAGATTCTACTTCAACTGAATGAGAAATAAAACAGCCTAATAAAGCAACTGCTGTTGCTTTATGTAAAGATTAAGATTGCACCCTTCCCTCCCCCCCCCCCCCCCCCCCCACCGAGCTCACCCTCCCTCTCTCGCACACTTTTTTTCTCTCTCTCTCTTCCCCATTCCACTCAAACAAAGCTAATGTTCCACCGACGCCATGCTAACTCCTCTTGTTGAAGGGTTGAGTATTGATCAATTAGTGAATAATATAGAGAACCAGTTGTTTGTTACCACCTCCTTGGTAGGCAGTGATTTATGGCTAAAGAATTACCCCCACCCCACCACCATTGTATGATTATTGATTTGGTAACTGTGCTTGTTTACTATTTGTATATTGTCCAAGCAATTTTCTGTGACAAAACCCTCTTGCAACAACCAAAATCACAAAACGAGGTATATCTAAATGCCAGTTTTTCTCTGCAATTAACCTAATGAAATTGCAAGATTGCCTGATTTCTGATGACAGCTTGTCGGGGTGAGAGCTGGATGGTGGGAGGCTTTTTCCTCTCTTATTAATAGGAATTTCCCTTTCATTTTTTCTTCAGTAGTCTCTCATTCTAATTACAGGACACTTGAATCAGAATATTTTTCTGCTTTATTGTTATCTCTTCCCATGTAGGAGAAAAGAAACAACTATTTTCATCAAATTATATGTCGCCCTTACTGAGGAATATGTCATATTTTGATATAAAGTGAGCCACCTTTAAGAATCTCGTTAACGTAGTTATTCATGTACTGCATTCGCCACTTGTCACAGAGCTCGGTACACTGCTGTTTTTCAGATACTCCATTTTCTGTCACATAGATCCTCGGGTTTCCATAGCGACTCTGAAACAAAACAATAAGAAGAGCATTGCTACTGATCAAATTGCAGCCTCACACAAGCTGAAATATTAATGTACAGTGTTGTATGGAGTGAGTTGCAATGGCAGAAAGAACAACTATAGTGAGATAGGACTGTCTGTAATCTCATTACCAGACTCGCACATGACAGGATTGGCTAATTACAATCTGCTCTTAGAAATAATTTGGATTATAATTAGTATTAGGATAATTATACAGTGAAAAACATTAAATCATACAGTTGAGACAGGTGAGCTAGCAATAAGTAACAGTCCTCAAACTTTTTGACTGTTGTAACAAAGATTATGAATAAACAAAATTCTTCTGAAATGTTGCTGCTGTATGGTCATCATGCAGGCTGACAGCCAGGCAGCACGGTGGTGCAGTGGTTATCACTGTTGCCTCACAGCGCCGAGGACCCAGGTTCGATCCCGGCTCTGGGTCACTGTCCGTGTGGAGTTTGCATATTCTCACTGTTTGCGTGGGTTTCGCCCCCCCACAACCCAAAGAGGTACAGGGTAGGTGGATTGGCCACGCTTAATTGCCCCTTAATTGGAAAAAATTAATAGGGTAATCTAAATTATTTTTTAAAATGCAGACTGAAGGCCTCATCAACTCTACCGGCCTCTCTACTCCAGACGTCACCTCTAGCCACTTACTTTTATCTGTCACCATCCACATTCACAATTAACTTACAATACCATGCAAACTCCTGGCTGCCTCGTCTTTGGTTCTTTATTTTCCATTGTAGCCTCAATTTGCTCAACTATCCCCTTATTTCCATCTTTGACTGTGGGCTCAAGCCAAATCTTCCCAATATTGGCATGCCGTTCCTTAAGGGGCACAGCCTTGAATGTATCTGTCGCACAACGTCTTCAACCATCTTTGATAAGATCTGACAGGACCATTACATTCTCATTCTTCTCTAACAATACTACCTATTACCCCAGGACCATCCAGCTTCCTCCCTTCGGTACAGACTTTTTCCTATCCCCTGTCCCCTCCGTTCTCACTTCTAACAAATCCAAGGTCTTAAGGGCCTTCTTTTGCTTTCCCTTTTCCTTACTCCTGCCCATCATCCAAACCTCTTGCTCTACCTCAAACCAGAACTGTCCCTAGTTTTTCTCCCATTTATCCTTGCGCTGTTTCTGAGTAAATGATTCCCCTGACTATTCCCACTATGCAAATTTGCTCATGCAAACGCCCATTTTTGTCTGCTTATGCCTCTTCTGAAGGGTGCCAAGATTCCCCGCCCCATGTGTAAAGGTGCCATGGTCCTGTGTTCATAATTTCACCCCGAAGATTTGTAGATTTTACAGAATGAAAACTCGTGCAAGACCATACGAGTGCTTATGCCATTTGTATTGTTTACACTCTGGTTTATGGTTATACTCAACCATAGAAAACTTTTCTCTTCAAATTATTAGAATTTTGTTTCAAAGAACAAGGGCCTGTACTGTTCTATATGAAAATGAAATGAAAACCGCTTACTGTCACAAGTAGGCTTCAAATGAAGTTACTGTGAAAAGCCCCTAGTCGCCACATTCCGGCGCCTGTTCGGGGAGGCTGGTACGGGAACCCTTTCTTTTTCCCTGACATGTTAGCTACACATAATATATTCATCAGTGTTACTTAATTTTGAGATTGCATGGATGGTGTACAACGGAACACACCAGGGGTTGGGGATTTGTGAAAAATAAACCACTTGCAGGAGTTGATCTATCGTACACTGCTTAATAATCAATGATAGTCGGTGATTTACCTTTTGGAGCAAGTGACTGAGAAATAATAATCTTCCTGCGTACAAATTGGCTGCTGCATTTGCACCATCAATCATGACTAAAAACTAATTCATTGAGTGCTGAGCACTCTGAGATGAACAAAGATCAAAAAAAAGTACAGCACAGGAACAGGCCCTTCGGCCCTCCAAGCCCGTGCCGACCATGCTGCCAGTCTAAACTAAAATCTTCTACACTTCCTGGGTCCGTATCCCTCTATTCCCATCCTATTCATGTATTTGTCAAGATGCCCCTTAAATGTCACTATCATCCCTGCTTCCACCACCTCCTCCGGCAGCGAGTTCCAGGCACCCTCTGTAAAAAAAACTTGCCTCGTACATCTCCTCTAAACCTTGCCCCTCGAGATGTTAAGGGGTTAAGAAGTCACTGTACAAATGCAAGAATTTCCACATTTATAAAGCAATTTGTGATGGGGACCTTTCTGATTCTTTTCCAGGTTCATCTGCAGCCGGACTAAATGCCTGTGCACTTCAGCACCTTGTATCCAAGACATTAAGGCTGGGATTGTCCGACCCTGTCATGGCAGGACCTGCCACAGGTGATTTGGTGGTCCAGCCGAAAGTCCACTGACCGTCCGTGGGATGGACGATCCCAGCAGTTGGCAGGGTTGGAAGGTCCCACCGTAGGTCATAATCTTCCTCCTAGATCTTTCTACTCCTTCCTGTCATCTCGATGTTTCAGCTGTAGTTTTAAAAATTGTTGTCTATTGTATTTTTATTCCTAATAAAATATATTTTGTGCTTATTTTGTGATGGGATTTGTTGTATCCAACACTCCAAACAACAGTTGTATCACTCCTGACCTTCTCTAGTGACCTCCAGTTTATGGAGCATTAAAAGAAAATCCACTGACTACGCTACTGTGTACTTATTTCAGAATGCACTAAATGAAGCAAGTCACCAAGACTTCTCAGCAGCAGCCCCCCAATCCCATGAACTCCACCACTTAGAAGAACATGGCCTCCAAGTCAAACATCATCCTGACATGGACATATTTTGCTATTCATCGTTGCTAGATCAAAATCCTGAAACTCCCTACCTTCATCTCAAAGATTAGTGAAGAAAGCAGCTGACCACCACCTTCTCGAGGGCAACTTGGGATTGGCATTGTTAGCTGTGCCAGTGATGTGTCCTCAGAAGGTGTTTGCACCTACAGTTCCTTCATGTGGAGATCTTGGTTTACTGAGATGAGAAAATAAAATACCTAAGCTGCTGTATTGTGTCTCTTTTGCAAATCATTGCACAGCACCTGTGGCTTGGCCAAGATTTGGAAGTGATTATAAATGGAATTGTAGGATGATCCTGTCATTTAACTCACCAGCCCTCAATGTCCCACTTCCTCAGGTATTTCCTGATTGTCATTCCAAACTTAACATGGATAGTTGATGAACTGATTAATTACAAAGATGTTGATATTTTCGAACAATAACTTGTTTATTATGTACAACTGAACTAGATTCAGCCACTAGGACTAGATGGACTTGGGAGTCCTTGTTCACGATTCTCTTAAGGTTAACGTGCAGGTTAATTGTGAGCAGTTTTGGGCCACATATCTAAGGAAGAATGTGCTGGCATTGGAAAGAGTCCAGTGGAAGTTCACAAGAATGATCCCTGGAATGAAGAGCTTGTTGTATGAGGAACGGTTGAGGACCCTGGTTCTGTACTCGTTGGAGTTTAGAAAGATGAGGTGGAATCTTATTGAAACTTACAGGATACTGCGAGGCCTGGATTGAGTGGGTGTGGAGAGTATGTTTCCACTAGTAGGAAAAACTAGAACCAGAGGACACAGTCTCAGACTAAAGGGACGATCCTTGAAAACAGATGAGCAGTTTCTTCAGCCAGAGGGTGGTGAATCTGTGGAATCCTTTGCCGTGGAGGCCAAATCACTGAGTGTCTTTAAGACAGATAGATAGGTTCTTGATTAATCAGGGGTTAGGGGGAGAAGGCAGGAAAATGGGGATGAGAAAATATCAGCCATGATTGAATGGCGGAGCAGGCTCGATGGGCCGAGTGGCCTAATTCTGCTCCTATGTCTTATGGTCTTATGTTACATTGCTGAAACTATCCATGAACATTGTCCCTTGTGACTCCTCATCATGTGTTCTCTTACATCTTCATTATGGGAGGTGTTATTCCTATAGTCCCACACGTAAACCCTTACAAATCCTAATACTGCAGTTTTCAAAGGAGAATTGGATAAGCACCTGAAGAGAAAACACCTTCAGGGTCCACACTGAAAGAGTGCAGAGCTGGTTAAGAACAAAGAACAAAGAAATGAACAGCACAGGAACAGGCCCTTCGGCCCTCCAAGCCCGTGCCGACCATACTGCCCGACTAAACTACAATCTTCTGCACTTCCTGGGTCCGTATCCTTCTATTCCCATCCTATTCATATATTTGTCAAGATGCCCCTTAAATGTCCCTATCGTCCCTGCTTCCACTACCTCCTCCGGTAGCGAGTTCCAGGTACCCACTACCCTCTGCGTAAAAAACTTGCCTCGTACATCTACTCTAAACCTTGCCCCTCTCACCTTAAACCTATGCCCCCTAGTAATTGACCCCTCTACCCTGGGGAAAAGCCTCTGACTATCCACTCTGTCTATGCCCCTCATAATTTTGTATACCTCTATCAGGTCGCCCCTCAACCTCCTTCGTTCCAGTGAGAACAAACCGAGTTTATTCAATCGCTCCTCATAGCTTATGCCCTCCATACCAGGCAACATTCTGGTAAATCTCTTCTGCACCCTCTCTAAAGCCTCCACATCCTTCTGGTAGTGTGGCGACCAGAATTGAACACTATACTCCAAGTGTGGCCTAACTAAGGTTCTATACAGCTGCAACATGACTTCCCAATTCTTATACTCAATGGCCCGGCCAATGAAGGCAAATATGCCGTATGCCTTCTTGACTAACTTCTCCACCTGTGTTGCCCCTTTCAATGACCTGTGGACCTGTACTCCTAGATCTCTTTGACTTTCAATACTCGTGAGGGTTCTACCATTCACTGTATATTCCCTACCTGCATTAGACCTTCCAAAATGCATTACCTCACATTTGTCCGGATTAAACTCCATCTGCCATCTCTCCGCCCAAGTCTCCAGACAATCTAAATCCTGCTGTATCCTCAGACAGTCATCATCGCTATCCGCAATTCCACCAACCTTTGTGTCATCTGCAAACTTACTAATCAGACCAGTTACATTTTCCTCCAAATCATTTATATATACTACAAAGAGCAAAGGTCCCAGCACTGATCCCTGTGGAACACCACTGGTCACAGCCCTCCAATTAGAAAAGCATCCCTCCATTGCTACCCTCTGCCTTCTATGGCCTAGCCAGTTCTGTATCCACCTTGCCAGTTCACCCCTGATCCCGTGTGACTTCACCTTTTGTACTAGTCTACCATGAGGGACCTTGTCAAAGGCCTTACTGAAGTCCATATAGACAACATCTACTGCCCTACCTGCATCAATCATCTTAGTGACCTCCTCGAAAAACTCTATCAAGTTAGTGATAGACGACCTCCCCTTCACAAAACCGTGCTGCCTCTCACTAATACGTCCATTTGCTTCCAAATGGGAGTAGATCCTGTCTCTAAGAATTCTCTCCAGTAATTTCCCTACCACTGAAGTAAGGCTCACCGGCCTGTAGTTCCCGGGATTATCCTTGCTACCCTTCTTAAACAGAGGAACAACATTGGCTATTCTCCAGTCCTCCGGGACATCCCCTGAAGACAGCGAGGATCCAAAGATTTCTGTCAAGGCCTCAGCAATTTCCTCTCCAGCCTCCTTCAGTATTCTGGGGTAGATCCCATCAGGCCCTGGGGACTTATCTACCTTAATATTTTTTAAGACACCCAACACCTCGTCTTTTTGGATCACAATGTGACCCAGGCTATCTACACCCCCTTCTCCAGACTCAACATCTACCAATTCCTTCTCTTTGGTGAATACTGATGCAAAGTATTCATTTAGTACCTCGCCCATTTCCTCTGGCTCCACACATAGATTCCCTTGCCTATCCTTCAGTGGGCCAACCCTTTCCCTGGCTACCCTCTTGCTTTTTATGTACGTAATAATAATCGCTTATTTTCACAAGTCGGCTTCAATCAAGTTACTGTGAAAAGCCACATTCCAGCGCCTGTTCGGGGAGGCCGGTACGGGAATTGAACCCGCGCTGCTGGCCGTGTTCTGCATTGCGAGCAAGCTGTTTAGCCCACTGCGCTAAACCAGCCCTGAACTAATTAAGGTGCTTTTGCAGAGAGTTTGGGGTAGTGTGAGATGACGGGCACTAAAACAATATTAAACTATGTATCTCTGATTTGCAGTAAATACCTTGATATAATTCAGAATCCTCCTGAAACCCCAGGGTACAGAGTACAGCCACTCAGAACCTGGATCTGGCCACCCTGGGTCAACGAGTTCTGCCAAGTCACGGTCTGTGTAATAACTTGGCCCCTTGCTGTAATGGTAGTTCCTGTGAGTGATGTAGCGGGTTGTGAAGTGACCCAGTCCAAAGAAGTCTGCTGTGCCTTTGATGAAGTGTTTCTCCTGTGGAGTAAAGGCAGGCAATCTGGAGACACTCAGGCCTTCCTGTGAGCTCTTTCTCCCTATTAATATAACAAACAGCAACGTAGATCAAATTCAGCTACGAATAAAGACAAATGCTCATATGTAAAGCAGAGATCTTGTTCTGGATTGCATCTGGTTGTAATATAAAATTCATTGTGCCCTCACAAACATACAGCCTTACCTGCCTCAGATTCAATTAAGATCCATGCCTGCACTAACACAATTTAAATGTACATGAACAGGTTAGACAGAAACTGCAGGAAGTAATCTGGCATTAAATTGGAAGTTTGAATGTTTGTACAAGAGACATTGTACACTGACTTGCTAAAAAATCATAAAAGCTACAAGCATGGAAAGGAAACAGAAGGCCTTCCTATTTGTTTGCAATCCTATACTATGCTAGGACCCAATTATAAAATACTTTGGGGGTGGTGCAGTGGTTAGCGCTGCTGCCTCACGGCGCCAAGGACCCAGGTTCAATCCCAGCCCCAAGTCACTGTCCGTGTGGAGTTTGCACATTCTCCCCGTGTCTGCGTGGGTCTCACCCCCACGATCTAAAAGGGGAGGTGGTCTGGCCATGCTAAATTGCCCCTTAATTGGGAAATAAATAAATAAAACACTTTTTACTTGGCGAGATTCTCCGTTTGAAAGTGCTGATGACGGGACTGAGTCACCACTGCAACAGCCCCGTCCTGCACCCTTACCCCACACCTCTCAACCTCCTCCCCCCACCCGAGGGCAACCATTCAACCTTCAGAGAGAAAACAAAATCAAACAGTGCTTTTGTCATTTCTATAACTTAGTCACAATCCCCACTCAGCACGGTAGCCTTGTGGATAGCACAATTGCATCACAGCTCCAGGGTCCCAGATTCCGGCTTGGGTCACTGTCTGTGCGGAGTCTGCACATCCTCCCCGTGTGTGCGTGGGTTTCCTCCGGGTGCTCCGGTTTCCTCCCACAGTCCAAAAGATGTGCAGGTTAGGTTAGGTGGATTGGCCATGATAAATTGCCCTTAGTGTCCAAAATTGCCCTTAATGTTGGGTGGGTTTACTGGGTTATGGCGATAGGGTGGCGGTGTTGACCTTGGGTAGGGTGCTCTTTCCAAGAGCCGGTGCGGACTCGATGGGCCGAATGGCCTCCTTCTGCACTGTAAATTCTATCTATGAAACACTTCACCCATCGGCAGGCCCCTCGCACCCCACCCTGCACCACATACCTACACTCTGCCATGGCCAGATGCCCCGCACATACAGGCCAGCAGCTGCGAACCCCTGCGCCGCCCGGGTCTGAGTGTCTCACACTGCATTATCTGTCCCACCAGGAGAAGGCGGCCCACAACTGCTGGGAGAGAAAAGATCCCGCCAGATCAGTGGCCTGTCACCGTCGCTGAGCAGAGGGTGTTGGACCTGGTCGGCGAGATGGGAGTGCGGGCAGTCGCCGAGGCGGAGTCGGCATGGGACAGCCAAGTGCGCCCCCAAAGTGTTGCGACGTCCCTATGGTTAATGAGTAACCCCTCCCCCCTCCAACACGACTCCTACCCACAATTTCACCATGCGTCTTGAATGCCTTGCAGGGTCACCACCAGACGATGCGGAACCAAGCCACAGCCGCAACCCTGCGACTCACCAGGCGATGAGGCGGGACCATCCGGGCTCCCACGCCCCCAGCTGCAACCCTGCAATATCGGGGCTGGTTTAGCACAGGGCTAAAGAGCTGGCTTTGAAAGCAGACCACGGCAGGCCAACAGCACGGTTCAATTCGCGCACCGGCCTCCCTGAACAGGCGCCGGAATGTGGCGACTAGGGGCTTTTCACAGTAACTTCATTTGAAGCCTACTTGTGACAATAAGCTATTTTCACTTTTCAATACCCTGGAGCACATGTGCAGAGAGGACACCAACTTCTCCTCACTGCTGTAATCGCATTCTCCACCATCCCAGAGACACTCACCTCGGTTGAGCACTTCAGTGAAGAGGCTCCTGGGGCACTATCTGATGTGCACCACATACATGCAGCAGTGCATCTGGTGGAGGTAGAACCCCCTTCTGGAAAGGGTGGTCCCATGTAGATGCAGACACAGAACCAGGGACTACAGCTCGGTGGCATAGTGGTTAGCCCAATTTCTTCACAGCTCCAGGGTCCCAGGTTCGATTCCCCGCTGGGTCACTGTCTGTGCGGAGTCTGCACGTTCGCCCCGTGTCTGTGTGGGTTCCTTCCGGGTGCTCCGGTTTTGTCCCACTGTCCAAAGATGTGCAGGTTAGGTGGATTGGCCATGATAAATTGTCCTTGGTGTCCAAAAAGGTTAGGTTGGGTTACGGGGATAAAGGGGATGGGGTGGAGGCATGGGGCTTATGTAGGGTGCTCTTTCCAAGTGCCGGTGCAGACTCGATGGGCTGAATGGCCTCCTTCTGCACTGTAAATTCTATGATTCTAGGAGGGGGTGTCAGCAACCATCCAGCGCCTGCAGGTGCAGTTGGAGGCGTCCAACCGCTGCAGGAGCAAGGGGCATTGCCGACTATGCGTACCACCCATGGCAACACCGCGTGGGTGGCGCATACGTGCGGCCTCCTGTGCCTGCCCGGGCCCGATGTCCTGCCCATTCTCCTCATCAAACGAGGCATGTCATTCCTCCACCTCCAGCATGTTGCTCCTCTGCTGCGTGGTGTAATGGAGGATGGAGGGGGCCAGCACGATGCGGGAAACCCTCCCAGGGCTGTACTGGAGGGCCCCTCCAAAGCGGTCCAGTCACCTGCGATGGTGCCACTGGTGGGGTATCCGACCTGGGGGGGTCACAGTGTGCCTGGGAGTGTGGCCATGGTGCATCCGTCCACTGTGCGGTCTGTGCTCTGAGGGTGCCAACACCTGGTGGAGCACTGGCTGCGCTGGGTCACGCACAGGGTCACGCATGTTCAGGGTGCCAATGCACCGCTCAATGATGCGTCTGGTCACTGCATAAGTGTTACAGCGGTTCTCCACGTCAGTCTGAGGCGTCATTAGTCACGACCGCAGCAGATAGCCTCTAACACCCAGGAGCCAATCCCTCACCTGGGGGACTGCCTCTAAGGCGTCCTGCACACTGCCTGGATTGCGGCCAGACGTGCACGATGTGCATCCGGCGGTCACACACCAGCTGCACATTCAGGGAGTGGAATCCCTTCCTATTGATGAAGGGCACCCCCTCACCTGCCAGTGTTCGCAGAAGGACATGCGTCCTGTCGATCTCCCCCTGGAGCTGGGGCATACTGGTGATAGTGACGAATCCCACTGCCCGGGCAACCTGGTGGGCTCGGTCCATGTTGATGCTGACCGAGCATACAGGGCATCCGTTACGCGAATGCACCTGTGCACAGAGGTCTGGGAGATTCCGGACAGCTCCCTGCTTGGCTCCTGGAATAACCCCGTGGCCTAAAGGTTCAGGGCGACCATCACCTTGATGGCCACCGGAAGTGGGTGTCCTCCGCCATACCCCTGCCGTTCCAGATGCACCATGATCTGGCACAGATGTCGCATGGTCTCCCTGCTCAGCCGCAGTCGGTCCAGCAGGCGCCACCAGTGTACGAGGCCTTCTTCCCATCTCCTCGCCGATCTGCTGGGCGGCCGGCTCTCCATCGTCACCAGCTGGCTCCTGCTCCTCTGGGGCAGGCTCCTGTTCTGCAGGGTCCTCCCCGAGAAGCTCCTGCTCGTGCAGCCTCAGTGGATCTGCCAAGGCTGCGGCGGCCAGGCAGATACCAACCATACCCGGCTGTACACCGAGATTCATTTTCTGCAGGGAAATGCAGACATGTTAGCATGGTGAGTACTCCTGTGCCCAACTGGGTCCAACAGGGTTCACGGCAGCCTTGGCCCGTACTGCAGCCCCTGCCCAGCGTGTCCTCCTCCTCCTTCACTGTCCTAGCCCCACCCCACGACCATCCCAGGTCAACCTGGCCAACCCAGGACTCAAGACAGATACAGAGCCTATGTGTATTTGAAACACAGGTAACCAGACCTGACCGAAACCCCCACTCGTTTGCATTTCAATGGCCCATTTTCCCAGGACAATAGAACTCCACTCAAGCAACCGGTACAGCCACAGACTGATCGGCGCCACTCCCTTGCTCAGAAAGCACAACTGCCAAGGTCAATGACCGCTAAGGACCCGCCCAGCTACCAAGGCACCCGCCCCTTTATTGGCCGAAATCGAAGACAGTGATCAGAGCCCTGTCGAACTATTGGGTCCAAGGTTAAGGACCGCCCCAGAGAACACGAAATCCCAGAGGGATAAGAGAGAGCACAGCCATGTGTTCTGTCTCTTTTGGATCCGGCCTGTGCCACCCAATTGCAGCAGGAACAGCCAGCCAAGTTCAAGACCAACGATCGCTACCTGACGGATGAGCCCAGCAGAGACAGAGCCACTTTCTTCGAACCAGCCGAGTGAAATCCAGACAAAGGCCTTTATCCATTTGCACAGTGCTGGTCGCCCTGAAGTTAAGTATGGGTTATTGTAGCTGATAAGTGTAGTTTAACTTGTAGTAGATATTTTGTTTGCATGTCGAGGTAACTCTTGTGTATGTAAATAAACCATCTTTTGATCAAACTAACTGGTTGTGTGGTCATTTGATCGATATAAGGGAACGCTTGTGGTTCACTAAGACAAATAGAAATACCCACAGCATTGGCGATGCTGTTGGGTGGGACCGAAAAACACCAACACCAACACCACCCCCACCCCGCTACTCTCCCCGGCCCTGGCAGACGCCCTCCAGGCAGCGGCACAACTGGCACCCCACTGTTGCGCCTTTGGAAACTTTCCTTACCACCTCTCTCTCCTTCAGCAGCCATGTCGCCCGGTCCCCATCTTTAAATACCACAAGTGAACCGCGCTGATGCCACTTCCGCCTGGCCGGGACAGAGCATCGCGGGAGGCCGGAGCATCGCGGGAGGCCGGAGCATCGCGGGAGGCCGGAGCATCGCGGGAGGCCGGAGCATCGAGGGAGGCCGGAGCACCGCGGGAGGCCGGAGCATCGCGGGAGGCCGGAGCACCGCGGGAGGCCGGAGCATCGCGGGAGGCCGGAGCATCGCGGGAGGCCGGAGCATCGCGGGAGGCCGGAGCACCGCGGGAGGCCGGAGCATCGCGGGAGGCCGGAGCATCGCGGGAGGCCGGAGCACAGCGGGAGGCCGGAGCATCGAGGGGAGGCCCGAGCATCGCGGGAGGCCGGAGCACCGCGGGAGGCCGGAGCATCGCGGGAGGCCCGAGCATCGCGGGAGGCCCGAGCACCGCGGGAGGCCGGAGCACCGCGGGAGGCCGGAGCACCGCGGGAGGCCGGAGCACCGCGGGAGGCCGGAGCATCGAGGGGAGGCCGGAGCATCGAGGGGAGGCCGGAGCATCGCGGGAGGCCGGAGCATCGCGGGAGGCCGGAGCACCGCGGGAGGCCGGAGCATCGCGGGAGGCCCGAGCATCGAGGGGAGGCCGGAGCATCGAGGGGAGGCCGGAGCATCGAGGGGAGGCCGGAGCATCGCGGGAAGCCGGAGCACCGCGGGAGGCCGGAGCATCGCGGGGAGGCCGGAGCATCGCGGGGAGGCCGGAGCATCGAGGGGAGGCCGGAGCATCGCGGGAAGCCGGAGCACCGTGGGAGGCCGGAGCACCGCGGGAGGCCCGAGCATCGAGGGGAGGCCGGAACATCGAGGGGAGGCCGGAGCATCGAGGGGAGGCCGGAGCATCGCGGGAAGCCGGAGCACCGCGGGAGGCCGGAGCATCGCGGGAGGCCGGAGCACCGCGGGAGGCCGGAGCATCGCGGGAGGCCGGAGCATCGCGGGAGGCGCGAGCATCGAGGGGAGGCCGGAGCATCGAGGGGAGGCCGGAGCATCGCGGGAAGCCGGAGCACCGCGGGAGGCCGGAGCATCGAGGGGAGGCCGGAGCATCGCGGGAAGCCGGAGCACCGCGGGAGGCCGGGGCATCGCGGGAGGCCGGAGAATCGAGGGGAGGCCGGAGCATCGCGGGAGGCCGGAGCATCGCGGGAGGCCGGAGCACCGCGGGAGGCCGGAGCATCGCGGGAGGCCGGAGCACCGCGAGAGGCCGGAGCATCGAGGGGAGGCCGGAGCACCGCGGGAGGCCGGAGCATCGCGGGAGGCCGGAGCATCGCGGGAGGCCGGAGCACCGCGGGAGGCCGGAGCATCGCGGGAGGCCGGAGCACCGCGGGAGGCCGGAGCATCGCGGGAGGCCGGAGCATCGAGGGGAGGCCGGAGCATCGCGGGAGGCCCGAGCACCGCGGGAGGCCGGAGCATCGAGGGGAGGCCGGAGCATCGAGGGGAGGCCCGAGCACCGCGGGAGGCCCGAGCACCGCGGGAGGCCGGAGCATCGAGGGGAGGCCGGAGCACCGCGGGAGGCCGGAGCATCGAGGGGAGGCCGGAGCACCGCGGGAGGCCCGAGCATCGAGGGGAGGCCGGAGCACCGCGGGAGGCCCGAGCATCGAGGTGAGGCCGGAGCATCGCGGGAGGCCGGAGCATCGCGGGAGGCCGGAGCACCGCGGGAGGCCGGAGCATCGAGGGGAGGCCGGAGCATCGCGGGAAGCCGGAGCACCGCGGGAGGCCGGAGCATCGAGGGGAGGCCGGAGCATCGCGGGAAGCCGGAGCACCGCGGGAGGCCGGGGCATCGCGGGAGGCCGGAGAATCGAGGGGAGGCCGGAGCATCGCGGGAGGCCGGAGCATCGCGGGAGGCCGGAGCACCGCGGGAGGCCGGAGCATCGCGGGAGGCCGGAGCATCGCGGGAGGCCGGAGCATCGAGGAGAGGCCGGAGCATCGCGGGAGGCCCGAGCACCGCGGGAGGCCGGAGCATCGAGGGGAGGCCGGAGCATCGAGGGGAGGCCCGAGCACCGCGGGAGGCCCGAGCACCGCGGGAGGCCGGAGCATCGAGGGGAGGCCGGAGCACCGCGGGAGGCCGGAGCATCGAGGGGAGGCCGGAGCATCGAGGGGAGGCCGGAGCACCGCGGGAGGCCCGAGCACCGCGGGAGGCCCGAGCATCGCGGGAGGCCGGAGCACCGCGGGAGGCCGGAGCATCGCGGGGAGGCCGGAGCATCGAGGGGAGGCCGGAGCATCGAGGGGAGGCCGGAGCATCGAGGGGAGGCCGGAGCACCGCGGGAGGCCCGAGCACCGCGGGAGGCCCGAGCATCGCGGGAGGCCGGAGCACCGCGGGAGGCCGGAGCATCGCGGGGAGGCCGGAGCATCGAGGGGAGGCCGGAGCATCGAGGGGAGGCCGGAGCACCGCGGGAGGCCGGAGCATCGAGGGGAGGCCGGAGCATCGAGGGGAGGCCCGAGCACCGCGGGAGGCCCGAGCACCGCGGGAGGCCCGAGCATCGCGGGAGGCCGGAGCACCGCGGGAGGCCGGAGCATCGCGGGGAGGCCGGAGCATCGCGGGGAGGCCGGAGCATCGAGGGGAGGCCGGAGCATCGAGGGGAGGCCGGAGCATCGCGGGAGGCCGGAGCATCGAGGGGAGGCCGGAGCATCGCGGGAGGCCGGAGCATCGAGGGGAGGCCCGAGCACCGCGGGAGGCCGGAGCACCGCGGGAGGCCCGAGCATCGCGGGAGGCCGGAGCATCGAGGGGAGGCCCGAGCACCGCGGGAGGCCCGAGCACCGCGGGAGGCCCGAGCATCGCGGGAGGCCGGAGCACCGCGGGAGGCCCGAGCATCGCGGGAGGCCGGAGCATCGAGGGGAGGCCCGAGCACCGCGGGAGGCCCGAGCACCGCGGGAGGCCTGAGCATCGCGGGAGGCCCGAGCACCGCGGGAGGCCCGAGCATCGCGGGAGGCCGGAGCATCGAGGGGAGGCCGGAGCATCGCGGGGAGGCCGGAGCATCGAGGGGAGGCCGGAGCACCGTGGGAGGCCGGAGCACCGCGGGAGGCCCGAGCACCGCGGGAGGCCCGAGCACCGCGGGAGGCCCGAGCATCGAGGGGAGGCCGGAGCATCGAGGGGAGGCCGGAGCACCGCGGGAGGCCGGAGCACCGCGGGAGGCCGGAGCATCGAGGGGAGGCCGGAGCACCGCGGGAGGCCGGAGCACCGCGGGAGGCCCGAGCATCGCGGGAGGCCCGAGCATCGCGGGAGGCCCGAGCATCGAGGGGAGGCCGGAGCATCGCGGGAGGCCGGAGCATCGAGGGGAGGCCGGAGCACCGCGGGAGGCCGGAGCACCGCGGGAGGCCGGAGCATCGAGGGAGGCCGGAGCATCGCGGGAGGCCCGAGCATCGCGGGAGGCCGGAGCATCGAGGGGAGGCCGGAGCATCGAGGGGAGGCCGGAGCATCGCGGGAGGCCGGAGCATCGCGGGAGGCCCGAGCATCGAGGGGAGGCCGGAGCACCGAGGGGAGGCCGGAGCATCGAGGGGAGGCCCGAGCACCGCGGGAGGCCCGAGCACCGCGGGAGGCCCGAGCACCGCGGGAGGCCGGAGCATCGAGGGGAGGCCGGAGCACCGCGGGAGGCCGGAGCATCGAGGGGAGGCCGGAGCATCGAGGGGAGGCCGGAGCACCCCCGGAGGCCCGAGCACCGCGGGAGGCCCGAGCATCGCGGGAGGCCGGAGCACCGCGGGAGGCCGGAGCATCGCGGGGAGGCCGGAGCATCGAGGGGAGGCCGGAGCATCGAGGGGAGGCCGGAGCACCGCGGGAGGCCCGAGCACCGCGGGAGGCCCGAGCATCGCGGGAGGCCGGAGCACCGCGGGAGGCCGGAGCATCGCGGGGAGGCCGGAGCATCGAGGGGAGGCCGGAGCATCGAGGGGAGGCCGGAGCACCGCGGGAGGCCGGAGCATCGAGGGGAGGCCCGAGCACCGCGGGAGGCCGGAGCACGCGGGAGGCCCGAGCATCGCGGGAGGCCGGAGCATCGAGGGGAGGCCCGAGCACCGCGGGAGGCCCGAGCACCGCGGGAGGCCCGAGCATCGCGGGAGGCCGGAGCACCGCGGGAGGCCCGAGCATCGCGGGAGGCCGGAGCATCGAGGGGAGGCCCGAGCATCGCGGGAGGCCCGAGCACCGCGGGAGGCCCGAGCATCGCGGGAGGCCGGAGCATCGAGGGGAGGCCGGAGCATCGCGGGGAGGCCGGAGCATCGAGGGGAGGCCGGAGCACCGCGGGAGGCCGGAGCACCGCGGGAGGCCCGAGCACCGCGGGAGGCCGGAGCACCGCGGGAGGCCCGAGCATCGAGGGGAGGCCGGAGCATCGAGGGGAGGCCGGAGCACCGCGGGAGGCCGGAGCACCGCGGGAGGCCGGAGCATCGAGGGGAGGCCGGAGCACCGCGGGAGGCCGGAGCACCGCGGGAGGCCCGAGCATCGCGGGAGGCCCGAGCATCGCGGGAGGCCCGAGCATCGAGGGGAGGCCGGAGCACCGCGGGAGGCCGGAGCACCGCGGGAGGCCGGAGCACCGCGGGAGGCCGGAGCACCGCGGGAGGCCCGAGCATCGCGGGAGGCCCGAGCACCGCGGGAGGCCGGAGCACCGCGGGAGGCCGGAGCATCGCGGGAGGCCGGAGCACCGCGGGAGGCCGGAGCACCGCGGGAGGCCGGAGCACCGCGGGAGGCCGGAGCACCGCGGGGAGGCCGGAGCACCGCGGGGAGGCCGGAGCATCGCGGGAGGCCGGAGCACCGCGGGAGGCCGGAGCACCGCGGGAGGCCGGAGCACCGCGGGAGGCCGGAGCATCGCGGGAGGCCGGAGCACCGCGGGAGGCCCGAGCATCGAGGGGAGGCCGGAGCATCGCGGGAGGCCGGAGCATCGCGGGAGGCCGGAGCACCGCCGGAGGCCCGAGCATCGAGGGGAGGCCGGAGCATCGCGGGAGGCCGGAGCATCGCGGGAGGCCGGAGCATCGCGGGAGGCCGGAGCACCGCGGGAGGCCGGAGCACCGCGGGAGGCCGGAGCATCGAGGGAGGCCGGAGCATCGCGGGAGGCCCGAGCATCGCGGGAGGCCGGAGCATCGAGGGGAGGCCGGAGCATCGAGGGGAGGCCGGAGCATCGCGGGAGGCCGGAGCATCGCGGGAGGCCCGAGCATCGAGGGGAGGCCGGAGCACCGAGGGGAGGCCGGAGCACCGCGGGAGGCCGGAGCATCGAGGGGAGGCCGGAGCATCGCGGGAGGCCGGAGTCTATGGGTTGGGGTCGTTAATGATATGTTAATGAGTGTCACTGTACGATCTGCATGCCCATGCAGATGAGCAGGGTGGTGGGGGGCGGGGGAGGTGGGCCACATCCAAGCCGCCATTGAGGTACCGGAGCATGGTGTCTGTTGGCGCCCAGCACCAACCTCGATTTTCGGCTGACGCCCGATTCCGGTGTCGCTGGGCGGAGAATCCCGCCTTTTATCTTTCCCCAACCAACATGTTTGGAATCGGACTGTGTAAAACATGTTTGCGTTTTGCTTTGCGCGTCTGAAATCATTATTGATGTGTGTGGAAGCTCATCACAGAGAGCTTTGGGGAAACAAGCCCTGACGTTGGCACCCACTGTGTATGGTTATCACTGCCCACACAGCGCGGTCCATTACTCAGTTATGGTGCTATGCAGAAGTAAACTGAGGTCATGTACAGTCCTCCACAACAGTGGGGGGGGGGGGGGGGGGGGGGCATCCCTGGGGTTACATCACCCACCTGCCATCTGGGAGTGGGCTACGTCACCCGTCTGGCTTGTGACACAGAAAGTGAAGGGGGATAAAATCAACACCCCAAGATAGCACCCTGTTCAAACTTACTATGAGGAAACAAAATGCGTTCTGTAACAGGAAATGCTGGAAAAACTGGGACCAAATGTGGGGCGAGAAACAGAGTTAATGTTTTCGTTTCCGCATGACTCTCCTTCAGAACTGTTCAAAACAACAGTCAGTACAGACTCAAAACATCATCCACACAATCCATACAGTGCAGGAGGCCATTGGACCATCGAGTCTGTACTGACCCTCCGAGAGAGCACTTTACCCACGTCCACTCCCCTGCTCCGTCCCCACAAACCTGCGCATTAATCAAGGCCAATCCACCCAACCTGCACATCTTGGACTGTGGGAGGAAACCCACACAGCTGGAGAATGTGCAAACTCCACACAGACAGTCACCCAAGGCCGGAATCGAACCCGGGTCCCAGGCGTTGTGATGCAACAGTGCTAACCACTGTGCCGCCCTCTGTTTCTCTCTCCACAGATGCTGCCAGACCTGTTGAGTTTTTCCAGCGCTTCCTGTTTTTATTCCAGATTTCCAGAATCTGCAATATTTTGCTTTTGTTTTCTGTAACACGTTTGGTAGCAGCATCTTGCAAGAAGGGAGGCAGGAGGGGGCCCACTTAGGTCTTCTCTAAGGTGACACAGTGGCTAGCACTGCTGTCTCATATACCGGGAACCTGGGTTCAATTCCGGCCTCGGTCTGTGTGGAGTTTGCACTTTCTCCCTTTATCGATGTGGGTTTCCTCCGGGTGCTCCGGCTTTTTCCCATGGTCAAAGATGTGCAGGTTTGGTGGTTTGGCCATGGTCAATTGCCCCTTAATGTCTAACAGTTAGGTGGAGTTACAGGAATAGGATGGGGAGTGGGTCTAGATAGGGTGCTCTTTCGGAGGGTGGGTGCAGACTTGATGGGCCGAATGGCCTCCTTCTGCACTGTAGGGATCCAAGATTGTCCTCAGTGCTGCAGAGAAAAGATGCATTTAAAATATACAAAGAGTGGCTTGTCATGTGATCTTCGTTCGGCAACTGCCAGAGGAATTAAAAAAACACTTTGTGTGTTCCAAAGGTGACTTGATTAGCTTCTGTCTGGAAGCTAATTTAGCCAGGATTCCATTGCCCAAGTGATTAGTCCAAATGGCCTTTATCCAACAGTTGAATACCTTAGGTGATTGCCATAGATGATTTGCTGATGAGAGCAGGAGATGGAAGTACTTCACACTCCCCGGAAGTCAGCTTTTGCCATGTTCAATGGACAATAAATGTGCTCCACTCCAATGAATTGAATGTGAAACATAAAGTAATGCAAATTGGGGTTAGCTATCCTGGGCTGTGAGTCCTGGGCTGTGAGTTCAAATCACTTTAGTGTCGGTGCTTTCAAAAAGTCTTGCTTTTAAAAGTTCAATTCAGATTCCCAGCCGTGGATTAAGATTATTATTTGGCACAAAGCATATGGACGATAAGGGAATAGTGTAGATGGGCTTTAGAGTGGTTTCACAGGTCGGCGCAACATCGAGGGCCGAAGGGCCTGTACTGCGCTATAATGTTCTATGTTCAATGTTCTATGTTCACGACAGGGGAAATAGAGTTAATGTTTCTGAAAACTGGTTTTGAGAAAGGTTCATCGACCTGAAACGTTAATTCTTTCTGTCTCCATTGATGCTGCCTGAGATGCTGAATATTTCCAGCATTTTATAATAATAATCTTTATAATAATAATAATCTTTATTGTCACAAGTAGGCTTACATTAACACTGCAATGAAGTTACTGTGAAAAGCCCCTAGTCGCCCCACTCCGGCGCCTGTTCGGGTACACAGAGGGAGATTTCAGAATGTCCAAATTACCGAACAGCACATCTTTCGGAACTTGTGGGAGGAAACCGGAGCCCCCGGAGGAAACCCACGCAGACACGGGGAGAACGTGCAGACACCGCACAGACAGTGACCCAAGCCGGGAATCGAACCTGTCTGGTTTAGCACACTGGGCTAAATCGCTGGCTTTTAAAGCAGACCAAGGCAGGCCAGCAGCACGGTTCGATTCCCATACCAGCCTCCCCGAACAGGCGCCGGAATGTGGCGACTAGGGGCTTTTCACAGTAACTTCATTGAAGCCTACTCGTGACAATAAGCAATTTTCATTTTCACCTGGGCCCCTGGCGCTGTGAAGCCAGAGTGCTAACCGCTAAGCTGCCGTTTTTACATTAAATTTCCAGCATTTGAGGTATTTTGCTTTTGTAATAGATCCCAGCATCGGTTTAGTTTGTGCTTTTGGGTCTCATTATCCCAGGTTATTTTGTTATGTGGTGGATGTGTAGAATTTACACTTACCAATGCAGTCTTTCATAACTTGAGGGTAGTCCCCACTGAAAATAGGGTTGGCAAACCAGCCTAGATAAAACTGGATGTATCGCTCCGCAGCCTCGATATCCTTTTGGCTTGTAATGTCGACTGGCTCTCCCCATTCACTTGTGATAGAGATTCCCACCAATCCTTTCATATTAAAAGAATATTTAACAAGTTATTAACCACACAAATGATATCTCATTGAGAATATGCATGAATCAACTGTAATTTGTAAACTAGGGGCTGGTTTAGCACAGCAGCTAAACAGCTGGCTTGTAATGCAGAACAATGCCAGCAGCGCGGGTTCAATTCCCGTACCGGCCTCCCCGAACAGGCCCGCAATGTGGCGACTAGGGGCTTTTCACAGTAACTTCATTGAAGCCTACTTGTGACAACAAGCGATTATTATTATTATTCTGTGTGACTGATACATCTCTGCAAAGCAGAACGAAGCTTCATAGAAGGAGGCCATTTGGCCCCTCATACTGGCTCTTTGCAAGAGTTTTCCAATTCGTCCCACTCCCCTTAGCCTTGCATGTTACCTTTTCAAGTATTAATTCAATTCCCTTTTAAAAGTTACGATTGAATGTGCCATCTAGCTTTAACTTGCTGCTTAAAACTATTCTCAAATTCCTTCCTTTTGCCAAGTTGCCGTAAATCGATGTTGTCTACTGACCCTTCTACCAACAGAAGCAGCATCTTTCTATTTAATCTATCTAAATCCTCCACAATTGTGAACACTTCTTTTAAAACTCTCCTTAACCTTCTCTGCTCCAAGGGGAACAACCTCAATTTCTACTGTTGCTCCACAGGACTGAAGACCCTCACCTGATCTAAGTGTAATAAGACAGCTTGGGGCTGAATGGCCATCATAGATACATCCAATCCATAACGTTATACTTGGACAGCACGCAATATATTAATTTTTTAAAATAAATGCGGAGTACCCAATTCTTTTTTCCCAATTAAGGGGCAATTTAACGTGGCCAATCCACCTACCCTGCACATCTTTGGGTTGTTGGGGCGAAACCTATGCAGAGACGGGGAGAACGTGCAAACTCCACACGGACAGTGACCCGGGGCCGGGATCGACCCCGGGTCCTCGGCACCGTGAGGCAGCAGCGCTAACCTCTGCGCCACCTTGCCGCCCCATATTTGTTTATATTTATACGCAACCCACCTTTACCTGTAAACAGTGATAATTCCGTGGAATCTGCCACGTCCACCTATCACTCAAATTCCATTAACACCAATTGAAGGTGATGAAATATCTCACCCTGTAAACCCTGCTAATCTTTACAGCAGAAACTCTAGTCAAACTAGACAATGTATACGACTCCAATTGGGTGATAAATGTTTGCATTTGATTTGATTCTGTTCAGTCTTAACGGATAGCTTGGATACCTTTTTGGTGATTCCTCCAGAGTTTGTCATAGGTGTGCCAAGCCTTTGCGTGAGCCTGTGAAGCAGAGGTCGACAGCGTTAATGGGATTACGGTGTGTCCGCCTTTTCCTCCCACACAGTCTCAGCTCTCACCCCACCTTAATGAGCTCTGCCAAAACATCTACATCACAAAGGTTTACACGTAAGCTTGACTTCGTGGTAACACTTGAAACTCAAGAGTTAGAACTCCGGTTTCCTCCCACAGTCCCGGTTTCCTCCCACAGTCCAAAGATGTGCAGGTTAGGTGGATTGGCCATGATAAATTGCCCTTAGTGTTGGGTGGAGGTGTTGACCTTGGGTAGGATGCTCTTTCCAAGAGCAGGTGCAGACTCAATGGGCCGAATGGCCTCCTTCTGCACTGTAAATTCTATGATAATCTATGATTAATCTAGGACAAAGGTTCGGCACAACATCGTGGGCCGAAGGGCCTGTTCTGTGCTGTATTTTTCTATGTTCTAGAACGTTGTGGGTTTGAGCCACTCTACAGGAACTTGAGTCACAAAACCCACAAATTTGAATGAGCTCCCGTGCCCACTCCCCTGTCCATTACCCGTAACCCCCTAACCTAACCCGCACATCCCTGGACACTAAGGGCAATTTATCATGACCAATCATGTGTCCCACCTGCACATCTTTGGACTGTGGGAGGAAACCGGAGCACCCGGAGGAAACCCACGCAGATATGGGGAGAACGTGCAGACTGTACAGACAGTCACCTGAGGCCAGAATTGAACCTGGGTCCCTGGCGCTGTGAGGCAGCAGTGCTAACCACTGTGCCAACAGGCCATCCCGTTTACTCGAGCAAAAGATCCCAGGAACAAGAACAGGGGCGCTTTCCTTGTATCTTGGCCAATATTTATTCCTCAACCACAACCAAAAACATATTATCTTACATCTGTTGTAACTTGCTGTGCCTAAATTATCTGAACATTTGCCTACATAACAATAATGACTATACTTCATTGGCTGTACCCCAAGAGCATGAAAGGTTCTGTACAGCAGCACGTTCTTCTGTATTTCGATGTGTTATGTATTTTTTGTTATTGAGAACAGGGAGGGTACTCACCTTAATGATGTTATGCGCTGCCCTGTAAGCTCCTACTCCTTTCAGCCTTAACCCTGGAGCGTGCTCGCCCACCTCATATCCCTCCACAGCTGTGGACTACAATGAAAAATGCAATATGTTATTATCGAAAGAAGTCAGTTCGCACATATCTCCATTACTGATACTGACCTACGAAAGCGCTTGTGAGGTGAGATCATACAAAGATACAAATTAGGAGCAGGATAAGGCCACTCGGCCCCTCGAGCCTGCTATGCCTTTGAAGAAGATCATGGCTGATCTGACTGAATACTCACGGAGTTCTCCATGTTAAAGTTTCAGAGTGTTGTCAGGACTCTTCTCAAACACACACTTCCCAATCTCACTTCTGCCAGTCGGTTGTTGGAAGGGGGAAGTGGAAATCAGGGGAAATAAAATAGGAATCCTCTACTGCTTTCAGCTAATGCATGTCTCTTATCAGCAAGTCAAGAATATCATTAACAGGATATTTTTAAAAATTCATTCATGGGATGTGGGCGTCGCCAGCATTTATTGCCCATCCCTAATTGCCCTTGAGGGGGAAGTTAAGAGTCAACTACATTGCTGTGGGTCTGGAGTCACATGTAGGCCAGACCGGGTAAGGACGGCAGATTTCCTTCCCTAAAGGACATCAGTGAACCAGATGGGTTTTAAAGACAATTGACAATGGTTTCATCATTAGACTTCTAATTCCAGATTTTTATTGAATTCAAAAATCGGTGCAAAACGGCCAGCGATCCCCCGTCTGATGCCCTGGCTCGAGCTGCCGATACGGCCAGAGAATTGCCGGATCCGTGGCCGCGCATGCGCACGGCGGCGTGGGACATGGCGCCGGCCGTGCCCCCAGCCCCTGCCAAAGCCCCCACTGCCTGCGGATCGCGCCCCCCCCCCCCCCCGATTGTGGCGCCGCTGGACTCAGTCCACAGCCGCCATGTTCCCGACAGAAAATAGCACGAGAGACCCACGCCGTCGGGAACTCGGCCGGTCGAGGGCGGAGCATCGGGGAGCCTCGGGCAACGTCCTGAGGCCATCCATGCGGCTTGCGGCGTACTCCTAGAGTATGCAGTTTTGGAGGCGGCGGAACTTCACAAAAGCGGCGCCACCCCCCCGATTTCGGCGCCAACGTGGATTCTCCGGCCAATCGCCAAATGCGATTTTGGAATCGGAGACCGGAGAATCCCGCCCGACATGTCCACAACTACACAGGATGATCCCAGGTTAACTGTGCTGACTCTCAATTTTGTGACAGGAAACCATCTGACTGCTCAAGTCCAGCCATTAGGAAGCAGTGAGTTACCAGGTCTGTCTGCAGTGTTTTTTAAAAAATATATTTTTATTAAGAATTTTTCAATAACAATATTTTCCACCTTACAAACAACCCCCCCCCCCCCCCCCCCGCCCCCCCGTAACAAAGAAAAGAACTTGCACGGCAAGACATGAACATGGCAAGTCAATAAAATACAGAACTTTGTACAATGGATTCTTCCCGTACCTGTCAGTTTCCGGATCATTCATGTGCTTTCTTGCTCACATGCCCCCCACAGGAACCCCCCCCCCCTCCACCCCACGACCGATGTCCCCCCCTCCCCCCCACCCCCCCTGGGTTGCTGCTGCTGCTGTCCGACCTTCATCTAACGCTCCGCGAGATAGTCTAGGAACGGTTGCCACCGCCTGTAGAACCCCTGCGCAGACCCTCTCAAGGCGAACTTAATCCTTTCCAGCTTTATGAACCCAGCCATATCATTTATCCAGGCCTCCACGCCAGGGGGCTTTGCCTCCTTCCACATTAACAAGATCCTTCGCCGGGCTACTAGGGACGCAAAGGCCAGAATGCCGGCCTCTTTCGCCTCCTGCACTCCCGGCTCATCCACTACTCCAAATAGTGCTAGCCCCCAGCTTGGCTTGACCCGGACTTTCACCACCTTAGATATTGTTCCCGCCACTCCCCTCCAGAACCCCTCCAGTGCCGGGCATGACCAAAACACATGGACATGGTTCGCCGGGCTTCCGGAGCACCTCCCACATCTGTCCTCCACCCCAAAGAACCTACTCAGCCTCGCCCCCGTCATATGCGCTCTATGAACCACCTTAAATTGTATCAGGCTAAGCCTGGCACACGAGGAAGAGGAATTAACCCTACTTAGGGCATCAGCCCACAACCCCTCCTCAATCTCCTCCCCCAACTCCTCTTCCCATTTACCCTTCAGCTCCTCTACCAAAGCCTCCCCCTCTTCTTTCATCTCCTGGTAGATCGCCGACACCTTGCCCTCTCCGACCCATACGCCCAAAATCACCCTATCTTGAATCCCCTGTGCCGGGAGCAGCGGGAATTCCCTCACCTGCCACCTCACAAACGCCCTCACTTGCATGTACCTGAAAGCGTTTCTCGGGGGTAGCCCAAACTTCTCCTCCAGCGCCCCTAAGCTCGCATACGTCCCGTCAATGAACAGGTCCCCCATTCTTCTAATCCATGCCCGATGCCAGCTCTGAAATCCCCGGTCCATCCTTCCTGGGACAAACCGATGGTTGTTTCTAATCGGGGACCACACCGAGGCTCCCGTCGCACCCCTGTGCCATCTCCACTGCCCCCAGATCTTTAGCGTTGCCGCCACCACCGGGCTCGTGGTGTACCTTGTCGGCGAGAGCGGCAGCGGTGCCGTCACCAGCGCCCCCAGGCTCGTTCCTTTACAGGACGCCATCTCCAACCTCTTCCATGCCGCCCCCTCTCCCTCCATCACCCACTTACGGATCATTGCCACGTTGGCTGCCCAATAATAACCACCCAGATTCGGCAATGCCAACCCTCCTCTATCTCTGCTACACTCCAAGAACCCCCTCCTTACCCGCGGGGTCTTGCTCGCCCACACAAATCCCATAATGCTCCTGCTTACCCTCTTAACAAAGGCCTTAGTGATCACAATTGGGAGGCATTGGAATACAAAAAGAAATCTCGGGAGGACCACCATTTTAACCAACTGTACCCTACCCGCCAGCGAGAGGGGCAACATGTCCCACCTTTTAAAATCCTCCTCCATCTGTTTCACCAACAGCGTCAAATTAAGTTTGTGCAGTGCCCCCCAACTCCTAGCTACCTGAATCCCCAAATATCGAAAGCTCCTTTCCGCCCTCTTCAACGGTAGGTCGTCTATCCCTCTTCCCTGGTCCCCCGGATGGATCACAAAGAGCTCACTCTTTCCCACGTTGAGCTTATAGCCCGAAAAGTCTCCAAACTCCCGTAGGATCTGCATTACCTCAACCCTCCCCTCCACTGGATCCGTCACATACAGCAACAGGTCGTCTGCATACAGCGACACTCGATGTTCCTCTCCCCCTCGAACCACCCCCTTCCATTTCCCCGACTCCCTTAACGCCATGGCCAAAGGTTCAATTGCTAATGCAAACAACAGAGGGGACAGGGGGCACCCCTGCCTCGTCCCTCGATACAGCCGGAAATACTCCGACCTCCGCCGGTTCGTGACCACACTCGCCACCGGGGCTTTATACAGGAGCTTAACCCAACTAATAAACTCTCCCCCGAACCCAAACCTCCTCAACACTTCCCAGAGATACTCCCACTCTACCCGATCAAAGGCCTTCTCCGCGTCCATGGCTGTCACTCTCTCCGCTTCTCCCTCCACCGATGGCATCATTATCACATTTAAGAGCCTCTGCACATTAGTGTTTAATTGCCGACCCTTTACGAATTCCGCCTGGTCCTCGTGAATCGCCCCTGGGACACAGTCCTCAATCCTCATGGCCAACATTTTTGCCAGCAACTTAGCATCTACATTAAGGAGTGAGATCGGTCTATATGACCCACATTGCAGTGGGTCCTTATCCCGCTTCAAGATCAAAGAGATCGTCGCCTCCGACATTGTCGGGGGCAGGGTCCCCGCCTCCCTTGATTCATTGAAGGTCCTTACCAGCAACGGGGCTAACAGGTCTACATACTTCCTGTAGAACTCCACCGGGAACCCATCCGGCCCCGGGGCCTTCCCTGCCTGCATGCTCCCCAGTCCTTTAACCAGCTCCTCCACCCCAATTGGCATCCCCAGACCCGCCACCTCCTGCACCTCCACCCTTGGGAACCTCAACTGATCCAAGAATCGCCGCATCCCCTCTTTTCCCCCTGGGGGCTGGGA
Source organism: Scyliorhinus torazame (assembly GCF_047496885.1). Taxonomy (NCBI): domain Eukaryota; kingdom Metazoa; phylum Chordata; class Chondrichthyes; order Carcharhiniformes; family Scyliorhinidae; genus Scyliorhinus; species Scyliorhinus torazame. The sequence goes on from NC_092718.1 coordinate 7,112,937, forward strand.
CCTATACAGTTCCTCGTAAAAGGCCTTAAAAGCCTCATTCACTTTCCCTGCACTCCGCACCGTAGTTCCCCTGCCATCTTTGACTCCACCTATTTCCCTCGCTGCCATCCTCTTACGGAGCTGGTGTGCCAGCATCCGGCTCGCCTTCTCCCCATACTCGTACGTCGCCCCCTGTGCCTTCCTCCACTGTGCCTCTGCCTTCCCTGTGGTCAACAGGTGAGACTTCATCTCACCCTGAGTAGTCCCTCATCCTGAGCCTCTGCAAAGCTCCTGTCCACCCTTAAAATCTCCCCCACTAACCTCTCCCTTTCCCTGCCCTCTCTCTTCACCCTGTGAGCCCTGACGGAGATTAACTCTCCCCTGACCACCACCTTCAGCGCCTCCCATACTACTCCCACCTGCACGTCCCCGTTGTCGTTAGCCTCCAGATATCTTTCAATACACCCCCGCACCCTCCCACACACTTCCTTGTCCGCCAGCAGTCCCACATCCAACCTCCACAACGGGCGTTGGTCCCTCTCCTCCCCCAGCTCCAGCTCCACCCAGTGCGGGGCATGGTCTGAAATGGCTATGGCTGAATACTCCGTCCCTCCACTTTCGGGATCAGTGCCCTGCCCAAAACAAAAAAATCTATCCGGGAGTAGGCCTGATGTACGTGGGAGAATAAAGAAAATTCTCTGGCCAAAGGTCTGGCAAATCTCCACGGATCTACTCCCCCCATCTGCTCCCTAAACCCCCGAAGCACCTTGGCCGCAGCCGGCCTCCTCCCCGTCCTAGATCTGGAACGATCTATTGCTGGGTCCAGCACCGTGTTAAAATCCCCACCCATTATCAAACTCCCTACCTCCAGGTCCGGAATACGCCCCAACATCCGTTTCATGAATCCAGCATCGTCCCAGTTTGGGGCATATACATTCACCATCACCACCTCCGTCCCCTGCAACCTACCACTCACCATCACGTATCGGCCTCCCTTGTCCGCTACTATGTTCTTGGCCTCAAACGACACCCGTTTTCCCACCAGTATTGCCACCCCTCTATTCTTCGCATCCAGCCCCGAATGGAACACCTGCCCCACCCATCCCTTCCTTAACCTGACCTGATCTGCCACCTTCAGATGTGTCTCCTGGAGCATGACCACGTCTGCCTTCAGTCCCTTTAGGTGTGCGAACACTCGGGCCCTCTTAACCGGCTCATTTAGCCCTCTCACATTCCACGTGATCAGCCGGATTGCCCCCCCCCCCCCCCGCCGACTAGCCATCTCCTATCTTAGGCCAGTCCCGTGCTCGCGTCTCCCGCACCCTCCAGTCCCCCAGGCGGGGGAACCCCCGCCCCGACCACCTCTTCCATTTTCAGTTCCTCCTCGGACAGTGCAGCAGCAACCTTAGAATCCCCCCCCCACACCCCCCCCCCCCCCCCCCCCACTGGATCCACATCTAGCTCTTTTGCTCCCCCCATATTACTTCCGTGAGTCAGCTGACCGCTGCTTCACCGTCCTCTGTCCCCCCCCCTTTGGCGCAGGAAGAAGCCCGCGCTTTCCTGAACCAGCCCCGCCCCATGTGGCGCAGCTCCTGTTGCGGCCATTATCCCAGTTCCCTCATCCCCGAGTCTCACCTCCCTCCAGGACCGACGCCCACATTCCCCCATCATCATCATTTTGTCGACAGAAAAGAAAAAAGGAAACTTTAGGAATTTTAACCAGAACTCTACCCACATCCCCATCCATCATCACACCCACAAAATATTCTTTACCCATATTTCCAACCCCATATACAACCACATCCCCTCAGTTCGAGTCCAGTTTTTCCATCTGTATAAAGGTCCAAGCCTCTTCTGGCGTTTCAAAATAATCGTGTCTGTCCTGATAAGTGACCCACAGTCGCGCAGGCTGCAGCATGCCGAACCTGACTCTTTTTCTATGCAGCACCGCCTTGGCCCGGTTGAAGCCAGCTCTCCTCCTTACCACCTCCGCGCTCCAATCCTGGTACACTCGGATCACCGCGTTCTCCCATCTACTGCTCCGCACCTTCTTGGCCCATCTCAGCACACTTTCTTTGTCCGCGAAGCGATGGAACCTTGCCACTATCGCCCTTGGCGGCTCATCTGCCTTGGGTCTCCTCGCCAGGACCCGGTGAGCCCCTTCCAGCCCCAGGGGGTCGGAGAGGCCTCCGCACCCATCAGCGACTGTAGCATCGTACTCACGTACGCCCCGGCATCAGCTCCCTCCACTCCTTCGGGAAGACCCAGAATCCGGAGGTTCTTCCTCCTCGACCTGTTCTCCAGGACCTCAATTCTCTCGGCCCACCTCCTGTGCACCGCCTCGTGCGCCTCCATTTTTACCGCCAGGCCCTGGATATCGTCCTCATTGGTGATCACCTTATCGTTCACCTCACGAAGCTCCACCGCCTGGGTCTTCTGGGTCTCCTTCAGCCCCTCGATCACCAACAGCATTTGCGCCAGCACCTCCTTTTTCAGCTCCCCCACACATCACCCGAGGAACTCCTGCTGGTCTGGCCCCCACGCTGCTCGCTCTCCGCCCTCCGCCATCTTGCCTTCTTCCCCTCGTTTTGATCTCTGCTCCAGGGCCTCTTTCCTCGTTGTTTCACCGCTGCTCCCTGGCAAATATTGTAGGGGGGGACCTCACTGCTCCTTCCCACACGGGATTAATCTGAAAAAAGCTCCGTTGGGGCTCCTCTGGAGAGCCCGAAAGTCCGTTTTCGCGGGAGCTGCCGAAACGCGCGGCTTAGCTCCGCATCACCGCAACCGGAAGTCTCTGTCTGCAGTGTTAGGACTCAAGGTCCCCGCTGATGATGAGGCAGAAGATTCCTTGAGTTCCTGCCATCATTTAGCACCATGTAGGGTATATGTGCCAAATGTAGAAGTTACATCACAGTTACTAGATAATTAGAGTGTCCAAGGTGTTTGTCTCCATGGCTACTAAAGTGCCTCACACACCTCAGATTAAATTTGTACTAGTGTTCCTGTTAATGTGTGGATATCTCAATCTGCCAGCCCCGACTGTTCCCAGTGCTTTGACCTAGAATTGATCTACCATTGAGGCAGCAGTGCCAAGAACAACCCTTTCTAAATCTGCCAGTGGACAGAATTCACAGAGAATAAAACCAGTTCGTGAGAAAGAAACACAAGGCCCACAGACTGCAGTTAGGACCCCCCAATACAGAATGTAAAGTGTTGTTATTGAGCTAAGGAACTTTGTTACTTCATCTATTTAAGAAACGATTCACAAACAAATCAATAAATCTTTGATTTTTCGATTGCAGTTTCATGCAATTCATTATTATCCACGTCCTCAATTCCTAAGCCACACACAACAGATTAACCACAGACAAGAGTGTTGGATTGGCTTGAACAGAAGAAATAATTGAAAAAGTTACATTAAAAGAATAATAATAATCGCTTATCGTCACAAGTAGGCATCAATGAAGCTACTGTGAAAAGCCCCTAGTCGCCACATTCCGGCACCTGTTCGGGGATGCTGGTACAGGAATTGAACCCGCGCTGCTGGCCTTGTTCTGCATTACAAGCTAGCTGTTTAGCCCACTGTGCTAAACCAGCCCCCAGAAAGGTTCTGGCCTCAAGCAGTCACAATGAATCTTCATTTCAAAATGCTTTTGAATGCTCTTTAAAAATTATACTTGAAAGTAATATAGAAGGGAAAACATGCAAGTCTTTACTTTTTGTGGGGTGTTACTGTGTGAAAATGGCTGTCATGTTTGTCCACATAACCGTGTCACTGTCCTTCCGGTCATGTATTGTGAAGCACTTTGAGATGATCCTGAGAGATGCGATAAGCCACAATGTAAAGGGGAACCCTATCACTATCCGAGGTGGGAGTTCTGTAGGTCATGTTGACAATGGTGTCACCAAGCTCCCACTCTGGTTCCAGATTTTAGATATCTGAGACTTTGACCAGTGATTAAAACACAACCTGAGCACTTCCGGGTGCGGCGATGACCAGCTAAGTCGCACGTTTCGGCAGCTCCCGGTGGAACGGACTTTTGGGCTCTTGATAGGAGCCCCAACGGCAATTTTAACGGCTGAAAACACCGTGCGGTAAACCAGAAGGGTGTTCCCCCTGGACACGGATGGAAAAAGGAGAGGAAAGTGGCCGGATTGCAACGGATCCTTTGGAACAACGGCAAGGAAGGCAAGCAGGAACCAAGATGGCGTCGGAAGGTGGCAGTTTCATATGGGGCCCTGAACAACAAGAGTTTTTGAAACGCTGCGTGGAGGAGATAAAAAAGGAAATGAAGAAAGAGTTGTTGGCCCCGATATTACAGGCGATTGAAGGGCTGAAAGAGGAACAAAAGACCCAGGAGCAGGAGCTTCGGGTCGTGAAGGCGAAAGCAGCAGAGAATGAAAACGACATACAGGGCCTGGTGGTGAAGTCGGAGATACAGGAGGCACACCAGAAACGATCTGTGGAGAGGTTGGAGGCACTGGAAAATAACGCAAGGAGGAACAACTTGAGGATTCTTGGCCTTCCTGAAGGTGTGGAGGGGGCGGACGTCGGGGCATATGTGAGCACGATGCTGCACTCGTTAATGGGAGCGGAGGCCCCGACGGGTCCGTTGGAGGTGGAGGGAGCATACCGAGTTATGGTGCGAGGACCGAGAGCAGGAGAAGCTCCCAGAGCCATAGTGGTGAGATTTCTCCGTTTTAAGGATAGAGAAATGGTCCTTAGATGGGCGAAGAAAACTCGGTGTAGTAAATGGGAGAACGCGGTGATCCGCGTCTATCAAGATTGGAGTGCGGAGGTGGCGAGAAGGAGGGCGAGCTTTAATCGGGCCAAAGCGGTACTTCACAAAAAAAAGATAAAGTTTGGAATGCTGCAACCGGCAAGACTGTGGGTCACATATCAAGGGAGGCACCACTACTTTGAGACGGCGGATGAAGCGTGGACTTTTATTGTAGAAGAAAAATTGGAATGATTGGACTACGAAAATGAACGTTTGGACAAAGTGGTGGGACGAGTGGGGGGGGGGGGGGGGGGGGGGGGCGAAGAGGGATTGTATGATTAATCCTGCGGTATGGTAACTTTTCTTTCTCCCACAGGTGGTGATGGGGGGAGGTGGGGAGGGAGAGGAGATGGGGCGTTGGCCATGGGAGGCGGGGCCGAGGGAGAGGCGCGGGCTTGGTTCCCGCGCTATGATAATTATGGCGGGAATAGAGAAGCAGGAAGGAGGGGGCGCCGCACGGGGCGAGCCGTGATCACGGGGGGAAGCCGAGGTCAGCCAGAGTTTGCTGACTTCTGGGAGCAACATGGGGGGAGTAATTACGCTAGCGGGGGGTCTAGCGGGGGGGGGGGGGGAGGGGGGAATTACTGGGTTGCTGCTGCTGGGGAAAGGGGGGAGTGGGTGCGGGAAAGGATGGGCGGGGGGGCACCGTCTGGGAGAAATACGGCCGCGTGGGAACTGGGCGAGAAGCTGGAAAAAGATGATGGCTAACCGGCAAGGGGGGGGGGGGGTGGGAAGCCCCCCAACTCGGCTGATCACGTGGAACGTGAGGGGGCTTAACGGGCCGATAAAGAGGGCACGAGTACTCGCACACCTTAAGAAACTTAAAGCAGATGTGGTCATGTTACAGGAAACGCACCTGAAACTGATAGATCAGGTTAGGTTGCGCAAAGGATGGGTAGGGCAGGTGTTCCATTCGGGGCTGGATGCGAAAAACAGGGGGGTGGCTATATTAGTGGGGAAGCGGGTAATGTTCGAGGCAAAGACTATAGTGGCGGATAACGGGGGCAGATACGTGATGGTGAGTGGCAAATTACAGGGAGAGATGGTGGTGTTGGTAAACGTGTATGCCCCGAATTGGGACGATGCCAATTTTATGAGGCGAATGCTAGGACGCATCCCAGACCTAGAGACCGGAAAGCTGATAATGGGGGGAGACTTTAACACGGTGTTGGAACCAAGGCTGGATAGGTCGAAGTCCAGGACTGGTAGGAGGCCGGCAGCAGCCAAGGTGCTTAAGGATTTTATGGAGCAGATGGGAGGGGTGGACCCGTGGAGATTCAGTAGACCTAGGAGTAAGGAGTTCTCGTTTTTCTCCTATGTCCATAAAGTCTATTCACGCATAGACTTTTTTGTGTTGGGTAGGGCATTGATCCCGAGGGTGAGGGGAACGGAATATACGGCTATAGCCATTTCGGATCATGCCCCACACTGGGTAGACTTGGAGATAGGGGAGGAAACAAGAGGGCGTCCACCCTGGAGAATGGATATGGGACTAATGGCGGATGAGGGGGTGTGCTTAAGGGTGAGGGGATGCATTGAAAAGTACTTGGAACTCAATGACAATGGGGAGGTTCAGGTGGGAGTGGTCTGGGAGGCGTTGAAGGCGGTGGTTAGGGGGGAGCTGATATCAATAAGGACACATAAAGGGAAGCAGGAGAGTAAGGAACGGGAGCGGTTGTTGCAAGAACTTTTGAGGGTGGACAGACAGTATGCGGAAGCACCGGAGGAGGGACTGTATAGGGAAAGGCAAAGGCTGCATGTGGAATTTGACTTGCTGACCACAGGCACTGCAGAGGCACAATGGAGGAAGGCGCAGGGTGTACAGTATGAATATGGAGAGAAGGCGAGCAGATTGCTGGCACACCAATTGAGGAAAAGGGGAGCAGCGAGGGAAATAGGAGGGGTGAGAGACGAAGATGGAGAGACGGAGCGGGGAGCGGAGAGAGTGAATGAAGTGTTTAAGACATTTTATAAAAAATTGTATGAAGCTCAACCCCCGGATGGGAGGGAGAGAATGATGGAGTTTTTGGATCGGCTGGAAATTCCCAAGGTGGAAGAGCAGGAAAGGATGGGATTGGGAGCACAGATCACGGTAGAAGAAGTGGTGAAAGGAATTAGGAACATGCAGACGGGAAAGGCCCCGGGACCGGACGGATTCCCAGTTGAATTTTACAGAAAATATTTGGACTTGCTCGCCCCGCTACTGACGAGGACCTTCAACGAGGCAAAGGAAAGGGGACAACTGCCCCCGACTATGTCAGAAGCAACGATATCGCTTCTTTTAAAGAAGGAAAAGGATCCGCTACAATGCGGGTCCTACAGACCAATCTCCCTCCTCAATGTAGATGCCAAGGTCTTGGCCAAGGTAATGGCAATGAGAATAGAGGAATGTGTCCCGGGGGTGGTTCATGAGGACCAAACTGGGTTTGTGAAGGGGAGACAGCTGAACACGAACATACGGAGGTTGTTAGGGGTAATGATGATGGCCCCACCAGAGGGTGAAACGGAGATAGTAGTGGCGATGGATGCCGAGAAAGCATTTGATAGAGTGGAGTGGGATTATCTGTGGGAGGTGTTGAGGAGGTTTGGGTTCGGAGAGGGGTATGTTAGATGGGTGCAGCTGTTGTATAGGGCCCCAGTGGCGAGTGTGGTCACGAATGGACGGGGATCGGCATATTTTCGGCTCCATAGAGGGACAAGGCAGGGATGTCCTCTGTCCCCATTACTGTTTGCACTGGCGATTGAGCCCCTGGCGATAGCGCTGAGAGGTTCCAAGGGATGGAGGGGAATACTTAGGGGAGGAGAGGAACACCGGGTATCTTTATATGCGGATGATCTGCTACTATATGTGGCAGATCCAGCGGAGGGGATGCCAGAAATAATGCGGATACTTGGGGAGTTTGGGGATTTTTCAGGGTATAAATTGAACATGGGAAAGAGTGAGCTGTTTGTGGTGCATCCAGGGGAGCAGAGTAGAGAAATAGAAGACCTACCGTTGAGGAAGGTAACAAGAGACTTTCGTTACCTGGGGATCCAGATAGCTAAGAATTGGGGCACATTGCACAGGCTAAATTTGACGCAGTTGGTGGAACAGATGGAGGAAGATTTCAAGAGATGGGACATGGTAGCATTGTCAATGGCAGGGAGGGTGCAGGCAGTTAAGATGGTGGTCCTCCCGAGATTCCTTTTTGTGTTTCAGTGTCTCCCGGTGGTGATCACGAGGGCTTTTTTCAAAAGGATAGAAAAGAGTATTATGGGTTTTGTTTGGGCCGGGAAGACTCCGAGAGTGAGGAAGGGATTCTTACAGCGTAGTAGGGATAGGGGGGGGCTGGCACTACCGAGCCTAAGTGAGTATTATTGGGCCGCTAATATTTCAATGGTGAGTAAGTGGATGGGAGAGGAGGAAGGAGCGGCGTGGAAGAGATTAGAGAGGGCGTCCTGTAGGGGGACCAGCCTGCAGGCTATGGTGACAGCCCCATTGCCGTTCTCACCAAGGAACTATACCACGAGTCCGGTGGTGGTAGCTACACTGAAGATTTGGGGACAGTGGAGACGACATAGGGGAAAGACCGGAGCACTGGGGGGGTCCCCGATAAGAAACAACCATAGGTTTGCCCCGGGGGGAATGGATGGGGGATATGGAATGTGGCAAAGAGCAGGTATAACGCAATTGAAAGATCTATTTGTGGATGGGAAGTTTGCGAGTCTGGGAGCGCTGACCGAGAAATATGGGTTGCCCCAAGGGAATGCATTCAGGTACATGCAATTGAGGGCTTTTGCGAGGCAGCAGGTGAGGGAATTCCCGCAGCTCCCGACACAAGAGGTGCAGGACAGAGTCATCTCAAAGAAATGGGTGGGGGACGGTAAGGTGTCGGATATATATAGGGAAATGAGAGACGAAGGGGAGACTATGATGGACGAACTAAAAGGGAAATGGGAAGAAGAGCTAGGGGAGGAGATTGAGGAGGGAATGTGGGCAGATGCCCTAAACAGGGTAAACTCGTCGTCCTCGTGCGCAAGGCTAAGCCTGATTCAGTTTAAGGTATTATACAGGGCACATATGACTGGAACACGGCTCAGTAAATTTTTTGGGGTGGAGGATAGGTGTGCGAGGTGCTCGAGAAGCCCAGCGAATCATACCCATATGTTTTGGTCATGCCCGGCACTACAGGGGTTTTGGATGGGGGTGACAAAGGTGCTTTCGAAAGTAGTAGGAGTCCGGGTCGAACCAAGCTGGGGGTTGGCTATATTTGGGGTTGCACAAGAGCCGGGAGTGCAGGAGGCGAAAGAGGCCGATGTTTTGGCCTTTGCGTCCCTAGTAGCCCGGCGCAGAATATTGCTAATGTGGAAAGAAGCCAAGCCCCCGGGGGTGGAGACCTGGATAAATGATATGGCGGGGTTCATAAAGTTAGAGCGGATTAAGTTCGTCCTAAGGGGGTCGGCTCAAGGGTTTACTAGGCGGTGGCAACCGTTCGTCGAATATCTTGCGGAAGGATAGATAGGGGAGAACAAAGAAGGCAGCAGCAGCAGCCCAGGACTTGGGGGGTGGGGGGTGGGGGGGGGGGTGTGGCCTGAGACAAGGCAGTTGCCAATTAGGGCTAGTTTTTATTTTTTGTTATTTAATATTTATTTATTTGTTGTTGGTTTTTTTTTGTTCTTGTTTAAATAAAAAAAAGGTCATTATTATCTGTATTGTTATAATGTTGTGTAAAGGATGCACAATGTACTGTGTTGGTTGACCAAAAATTTTCAATAAAATATTATTTTAAAAAAAAACACACAACCTCAGAAGAATCTGATAAGAAATGGTTAATCAAATCAGAATAATTCTTTAACAGGAGAAGCTAAAAATTCAACTTACTGACAACTTACTTCTTTCTGGGTTTATGTGAAATTGGAAGTACAATATGGGAGCTCTACCATTATTTGGGCAGATGTAACAAAGTTCCAACCTTGGTAAAAACTTTAAATGGCTCAATAAACTTCTTGGGCGGCGAGAATCCCGCCCCAACACCGGCTGCCGTATTCTCCGGCGTCGCTTTTTGGGCGGGGGCAGGACTCACGCCACGCCGGTCGGAAGCCGTTGGCAGCACCCCCCCCCCCCCCCCCCCCCCCCCCTTGATTCTCCGGAACCTGATGAGCCGAGCGGCTGTCCGGTTTTGGCCAGTCCTGCCGGCGTGGGTTACGCACGATGGGACCTGGCAGGTAAGTCGGCGTGGGCGGTCCTTGGGGGGTGTGGGGGAATCTGACCCCGGGGGGCCCCCACGGTGGCCTGGCCCACGATCGGGGCCCACCGATCTGCGGGCGGGCCTGTGCCGTGGGGGCACTTCTTCCTTCTGCGCCGGCCCCTGTAGAGCTCCGCCATGGCCGTCGCGGAGAAGAGAACCCCCCGCGCATGTGGCAAAATACGACGGCCAGTCTGCGCATGTGCGGATTCATGCCCGCGGTTCCGCGCATGTGTGAACTCGCGCAGTCCCTTCAGCGCCAGCTGGAGCGGCGCCAACCCCTCCGGCGTCCACCTAGCCACCGAGACAGGTGAGAATTCTTCACCTTGGGGGGCCCGTTGATGCTGGAGTCGTTGGCACCGGTTTTCCCACCGGCGTGGGGACTTAGTCCCCGGACGGGAGAATCCCGGCCCTTATTCCTAATCCATATCGCAAACACTCTTTGTTTCTACGTTAAACTGCGCCCAGCTAGTAACTGTGATACTGAAATGTTGATTTCAGTTCTTGCTCGCCTTGGAAAGCATCCAATTAACTTCTTCTTGTAACTGAGTTGGGGGTGTTCAGAATAAATCAGGGAGAAAATTAGATTTCACGCGAGGGCCTTTAGATGTTTTTATTCTCGACCAACGAAAGGGGGAGTTCCTTACGAGGAATTTATTTCTGCGTTTGTCCTTTTAAATTCAGAAATCAAAGCAGGAAGCTGAAAATAGCAAAGTCAGAAATAAAAACAGAAAATGCTGGATAAACTCAGCAGGTCCAGCAGCGTCTGTGGGGAGAGAGACAGAGTTATTGAGTCCGCCTTCTTCGTGTTATGTTAGATATGTTCACAGTTCAGTTCAGAGACTAGTTTCAATAAATACACTGTAATTGTAAAGAAGACCGACTTCAACAGGAAATGGATGATATCTACCCTTACTTTCCTTTACCGAAATCATGGCATCGTTAGAAACCCAAGAATGGCATGGTTCCCCTACCTGAGATGGGATATGTATTCTTAAATTGGCCATCCCAAAAATACCTTTTACACAGATATAAATCTCAATCCATTATTCCTACATAAAGGAAATAAATTAACTAAAATATTTAAAACTGCAACATTTAATGTCCATTAAACCAAATCGCACTGGAACGTACCCAAGGATTATTGAAAGTTATCCAGTGTTTCACTCGGTCACCAAACGTCTCAAAACACAAGTTGGCATAATCATTGAAGAAGTTGATCAGACTGTTGTTCTGCCAGCCTCCATATCTGTCTTGAAGCGCCTACAATAGCAATGATGATAGAGTATTGTCAGTTACAGGAAGATAAACATTCAATGCACAAGGGCCATTTGATCCAACATGTCTGTTCCTCTCAATGAACTATGAAGAGTTTACCAACTCTTCCAGGCTTGCATAAACACAGATAAAACTTGCAACAAAAGAAACACCTTGGTGATCAAAACTAAATTTAGATCTTGGCTGGTGCAGAGCCCTCACTGTCGCACCTGGAAAGGTCAGAGCTCCAATCTCCAGCGTAAACGCGGACTGTGACAGGGAAGTGGGTGGAGGTGGTAGCAATGTTACCAGTGGCTTCAGTGTTCAAGCTTGGAGAGGACAAAATAAGGTCAGAGTTCCCACTCCCGATTACTATCCAGTGAATCTTGATAGCAGGAACTTGTTGTCTGGTGAGGGTATGATTGGGATCAACCAAAATATCCATTAGCCTCAATGTGCTCCAGTGTGAAAATGAAAAATGAAAATGGCTTATTGTCACGAGTAGGATTCAATAAAGTTACTGTGAAAAGCCCCTAGTCACCACATTCCGGCGCCTGTTCGAGGAGGCCGGTTCGGGAATTGAACCCGCGCTGCTGGCCTTGTTCTGCATTACAAGCCAGCTGTTTAGCCCACTGTGCTAAACCAGCCACTGGTGAGGGAAAAGCTGGATGATATCATCCTCCGAGAGTGTGGGGCTAGGAAAGGCTTGGGGTCAGCACTTATCTGTGGATTTATAACCTTACAAATGTCAGGAAGATTTGCAATCACCTGGGAAATGTGATGAATGTAAGAAATTGTTATATACTATATTTTATGTTTTGTCATAGTAATGTTATTAAAAACGCTGGGTTCAAACACATACAGGCAGTCTGTCTGCAAAAGCTGTGAATAAGGGGTAATAAAAGTGAGATTATCATTGGTTTTAATCGTTTACTTACTTACAGAGAAATGGTAATGGAACATTGTTTATGTTTGGGAGGTTCGTTGGGGTGTAGAACATTTATGGGAGATTGTGTTTAGTCCTATCTAAGCAAGTCATGGGACATCTTTATGGAATGAGACTGGAGAATGCCTTATGCTTGGGATCCAGATAATGTAATTAATAGGAGGAGCCAGGACTGTCTGTATTTTTGCACTTGCCATAATATTTTAGTCTGACAAGACAGAAGAATTTTCAGGGTTGTTCCTAAAAGGGCCTCTCTCCACAGGTCTGCATAGAGATACAAGAAATCCTGACTGTTAAGTTTATTTATACATACATAGATACATAAAAGATAGGAGCAGGAGGAGGCCTTTTGGCCCTTCGAGCCTGCTCTGCCATTCATCACGATCATGGCTGTTCATCCAACTCAATAGCCTAATCCTGCTTTCTCCCCATAGCCTTAGATCCAATTCTCCCCAAGTGCTATATCCAGCCGCCTCTTGAATATATTCAAAGTTTTAGCATCAACTGCTTCCTGTGGTAATGAATTCCACAGGCTCACCACTCTTTGTGTGAAGAAATGTCTTCTTATCTCTGTCCGAAATGGTTTACCCTGAATCCTCAGACTGTAACCCCTGGTTCTGGAGACATCCATCATCGGGAACATCTTCCCTGCATCTACCCTGTCCAGTCCTGTTAGAATTTTATAAGTCTCTATGAGATCCCCCCTCATTCTTCTGAACTCCAGCGAGAACAATCCCAACCTAGTCAATCTCTCCTCACATGACAGACCCGTCATTCCTGGAATCAGTCTGGTAAACCTTCACTGCACTCCCTTATAAGTGGCATTTGAACTGTAATGGGCTGTTTAATTGGAATATACAGTGGTAGGTGTAGATTGGGAGTTAAAGTTTTTTCCCCCTTTTATTTAAGAACTATTTTAACTGTTAATTGGAAAAATATTACTGTATTGCTAATGTGATTGAATCTGTGTTTAAATTAAAGTTGGTTTTAACATAAAAGATACCTACTGCTGAGTGTTATCACTGCTGCGGTTTAGTAATCTCCCTCACGGTCTTATAAATTGCACATTGTGGGGATTGTCATACCGGAGTCCTAATAGAACACCTACTTCATGGAAGATAGACGATTTAGACAGAGCCGTAGAATCACGGATAAAGAGTAACATTGCTGTCCTCTCAATAAAAAGACATGATCCTTTGAAAGAAATCCAAGAAAGATGGCCACATGGGTGATGTCTGTCCTGTGTTCATAGAACTCAAACTCTCCATGATCAAGAGAGGAAGACAAATTGCAATAAAAACCATAAAATACATAGAACCTGTAGGGGCTGTCGATGTTTAGTGTTCAGCCATAGCTCTGAGCTTTTTAAATCATTTTTGGGATGTGGGGGTCATTCTGTCATTTATTGCTCATCCTCAGCTGCCCCGAGAAGGTGATGGTGTGCCTTGGGCCTTCTCCTTGAACCTCTGCAGTTTTTGTGACTCACACAGATGTCAACACGTTCCAAACGGTGTTCAAAATGTTTTTGCACAAACCTGAGGGAGGTCCCCATGGTACAGGGTTGCTATGGGCTGGATCTTGTTCTCCAGGAGGGTGTTTATGAGCTCGTTATAGTGCATGATTCCTTTGTCATTGACTCGCTCAGCTGTACAACATGGAGAGATGAGAAACAGACAAACTGTGACTTAAAAGGGAAACAAAGTTATTTGACAACATTAAAGATTTTCTCCACCAGCCTTCTTTGCTCCAGTCTTCCTGCGCTGTCTGCACATTTTCACCTGGTGGCGATCTCCTCCCACGAGTGTAAAGAGGCTGCTTCACAGGCATTAATCCTGTGAGGGAAACGCTTAGGGGGGAATCAGCCTTAGAGGTAGGTGCTGAGAGAACGGAAAAGCTGGGAGTCAGCGGGCAGCTGGGAGTTTGTACCGTAACACTAAGGCAGAATCTCATTGGCAGGAAGACTGAAATCATCTGGGGGGCAGAGTGATTTTCAGAGTGCAGTAAGGAGACTTAGACAAGGCGGGCATGGGCAGCACGGTGGCGCAGTGGTAGCACTGCGGTCTCACGGCGCCGAGGTCCCTGGTTTGATCTCGGCTCTGAGTCACTGTGCGTGTGGAGTTTGCACATTCTCCCCTTGTTTGCGTGGGTTTCACCCCCACAACCCAAAGATGTGCAAGGTAGGTGGATTGAACACGCTAAATTGCCCCTTAATTGAAAAAAATGAATTGGGTACTGTAAATTTATTTTTAAAAAGACAAGGCGGGTGCATCTGAAGTGGCCGGAATATACAGTAAAAGTGTTGTCTCTTCTCAGTAGAAGGATATGAACGGATGGATGAGGAAGTCACGCCTTCACACCTCAGTGCCTCCTCCCCCGGCAGTGCCAACCTGACTGCCTCCTGGAACCGAGTGCCAACTTGGTACTGCCCCTGGCATCCTGGCAGTGCCATGTTGCCTCTGCCAGGGTGCTGGGGGCAGTGCCATGTTGGCACTCAGGGTTCCAGGGGGCAGCACTCAGAGCACCAAGCCTTTCTAGGAAGCAGTTCAGAACAAGCCTCTTCAAAAAAACTGCGTTAGAAACAACAATTGCTGAAAACAGGAAGCACTTCACAGTTAGCGGACTGAGAAGAGCTATAAAAACAAAGAATGGTGAACTGATTTGTGCCTACCGCAAATCCCATTTTGTGGCTCTCCCGCAATTCTCCCCACTTAGCGACATAAGCGTCGGGCACACACGGCCGGCGAACCCCTCCCCCCCCCCCCCCACCATGATCACAAAATGAGAGCTGTTACCTTTGATTCCAGTGGGTATAATTCGAGGCCAGGAGATAGAAAAGCGATAATGATTGACTTTCAACTCCTTTAGCAGGGTAATGTCCTCCTGTAAGAGAACGCCGGGTTAACCAGGCTTTGAGCAAATGAGGACGATTGACTCAAGCAGCTTCCTCATCAGAGAAAACATCGAGACAAAACCAAGTAGCTAGCAGAGAGGAAAAGAGAGGTTAATGTTTCAGGCAGCATCTCTCCTCAGAGTTCAAAAGAAGCAGAGCTCTTTCCAACTGGGACAAGGATCATGTTACAGTTGTATCGGACTTTGGTTAGGCCACATTTGGAATACTGCGTGCAGTTCTGGTTGCCACGTTACCAGAAGGATGTGGATGCTTTAGAGAGGGTGCACAGGAGGTTATCCAGGATGTTGCCTGGTATGGAGGATGCTAGCTATGAAGAAAGGTTGAGTAGATTAGGATTGTTTTCGTTGGAAAGACGGAGGTTGAGGGGAGACCTGATTGAGGTCTACAAAATTATGAGAGGTATGGACAGGGTGGATAGCAACAAGCTTTTTCCAAGAGTGGGGGTGTCAATTACAAGGGGTCATGATTTCAAGGTGAGAGGGGATAAGTTTAAGGGAGATGTGCGTGGAAAGGTTTTTACGCAGAGAGTGGTGGGTGCCTGGAACGCTTTGCCAGCGGAGGTGGTAGAGGCGGGCACGATAGCATCATTTAAGATGCATCTAGACAGATATATGAACGGGCGGGGAACAGAGGGAAGTAGATCCTTGGAAAATAGAAGACAGGTTTAGATAAAGGATCTGGATCGGCGCAGGCTGGGAGGGCCGAAGGGCCTGTTCCTGTGCTGTAATTTTCTTTGTTCTTACTTTGTAAGGATGGGGACTGAGTGACGTAGACAATTCGTTCATCTCTAGGCATTGAATTTAAACCCAGGCAAAAAGTCTTTGATAGTCTATGTGGTGTATCCTAATTATCACCATTAGAAATATGATGGGCATGTTTACAGGGTAAAATAGTTCAGTGGAAATGGTGCTGGCTTCTCAATCAAGCTGTTGATTTAAATCCCATAATGGGGCATTGGGATAAAAGCTCTCAAACAAAGGCTGCCAGACCTGCTGAGTTTATCCAGGATTTTCTGCTTTTATTTAGAGTAAATTAGGAAACTGAATTCAACAAGTCTGGTAAAGTAATTTGTGCGCTGAACTGTAAAACCCCTGGGTTGTTACAAAAATCCAACTGGTCGACTCACGTCCATCAGGAATGAGAATATATACAAATATATACTGAGGTACCGAGGTGGAGATGGTTAGCAGCTTCAAATTCCTCAGAATGCACATCACCAACAATCTGTCCTGGTCCACCCACGTCGCGCTACCACAAGAAAGCACAACAGCACCTATACTTCCTCAGGAAACAAAGGAAATTCGGCATGTCCCCATTAACCCTTACCAACTTTTACAGATGCACCATAAAAAACATCCTATCTGGCTGCATCACAGCCTGGTATGGCAACTGCTCGGCCCAAGACCATAAAAAACAACAGAGAGGCGCGAACACAGCCCAGTCCATCACGTGAACCCACCTCCCATCCGGGTTATTCTCTCTTCCAACTTCTTCCATCGGGCAGGAGATACAGAACATGCAATAACAGATTCAAAAACAGCTTCTTCCCAGCTGTTACCAAACTCCTGGATGACCCTCTTATGGACTGAACTGAGTTTTCTACACATTGTTTCTACTGAGTAGTACTACACACAGTGTGCTTCACCCGATGCCTGTGCCTATGTATTTACATTGTGCATCTATCGCATGTCCTAAGTTTTTCATGAATGGAACGATCTGTCTGGACTGTACGCAGAATACTTTTCACTGTACCTCGGTACACGTGACAATAAATTCAAATCCAATCTAAGCGGACTGGGCCCGTGCTCTGAAGTTGGTAACATCCAGGGAGTCGCTGGTGTATTTTTGGAGGATCTCTGACTGAAGGGTGGCTGAATGACCAGCTGCTCGTTGTAGACCAGCAAAAATGCTTCTGTTGTTCACCATTCGGTCTCTGCAGTGGCTACTCTTGTTGACAGTAACGGCGGGAACACTCCTCGTCTCACATCTGTTCCTGGCGGATTTGCTGCAGTTTTCCTGTGGTCACCAGCAGTTTCTCCTCACCAATTGGGAATACGATTCGAGAGCTGGACCAGGTTGACATCATGTTTCATTCGAAGGTCCACTGTGGCCCTGGACAGTGTGTCTGCTGTTGTTTGTTTTTTCCATGAATGATAATCATCTTGTTTGTGAGCATCATGAAGCATTGAAAAGAAAAAAAAAGAAATGAAAATTGCTTATTGTCACAAGTAGGCTTCAAATGAAGCTACTGTGAAAAGCCCCTAGTCGCCACAATCCGGCGCCTGTTCGGGGAGGCTGGTACGGGAATTGAACCGTGCTGCTGGCCTGCCTTGGTCTGCTTTAAAAGCCAGCTCTTTAGCCCTGTGCTAAACCAGCCCCTCATTGATGGAATCTCTTGATTCTGGAGGGGGTTGGTGCCAGTTCCTCCTCATCTAGCAGTGAGCCCAGTGGCCTATGGTCAGTTTCAGTGGTCACCTTTAGGCCAATAATGTAGTCAGAAAATTTTGCACGTTCCCACATGACTGCAAGAGCTTCTTTTTCAACCATGGCCAATCTTGTCTCTGTGTCTGATAGTCCTCCGGACGTGTAATACATTGGCCAGTGACATCCACCCTGAAATAAGACAGCACCGAGACCCAGGGATGAAACATCCGTTGTTATGGTGATGGGCAGGGATGGGTCACAGTGGGCTTGGTTGAGAGCAACATGACTTTGATATAACCGAATACTTTCTCTTGGTACAATCCCAGCACGTTGCCTGGTCTTTATTGAGAAGGTGCCACAGGGGTTATGTGACCTGTGCCTGATTGGGTGAAAATTTTGCCAACGGGTTCACCATACACAGGAACCTCTGGAGGTCCAAAGTCGATGATGGCGTTGGGAACTCACTGATAGGGTTTGTTTGCTGTGGGCCACAGTGATGCCTTTGTTGTTGATGATATGTCCTCAGGACAAATAGACATCTTGGAGAATTCACATTTCCCATTCAGTGTCAGCGTTACTTCCTGCAAATGTTCTGGGACCACTATGAGTCTGTTGTCACGTTGTTCCACTGTTGAACCGTGGACCACAACATCATCCATATGGCAATGTGTCCGACACGTGTTGTGAAAGATTTCCAGTGTGGAAGTGCGACCGACTGGTAAGCGGTTGAAGCAGAATCTGCCAAAGGGGATGACGAATGTGGTCAGCAATCTGGACTTTTCATCTCGTAGAAGTTTCCAGAAGCCGCTGTTAGCATCAAGATTTGGAAACGCTGCTTTTAGAGAGTTTGGTCAGGTTATTGTCCATTGCGGACATCAGGTGGACTTCTCTCAGCTCAGCTTTATTGAGCTGTGTCAAGTCAACACAGATATGAATGGGCCAGTTCGGATTTGGGACTGGGAGCATCCCGGGACACCATTCGCTGTCTGAGTGAGGGGGGCGATGACACCCATTTTCATCATCTCATACAGCGGTTACTGCACTTGCTCCATGAGTGGATGGGATATTTTCCATGGTGTGAACAGGCAGACTGACTTTGTATCGTCCCTCAGTGTGATTTTGATTTGATTTGATTTATTATTGTCACATGTATCAGTATACAGTG
The DNA here is from genome assembly GCF_047496885.1 of Scyliorhinus torazame. Classification (NCBI taxonomy): domain Eukaryota; kingdom Metazoa; phylum Chordata; class Chondrichthyes; order Carcharhiniformes; family Scyliorhinidae; genus Scyliorhinus; species Scyliorhinus torazame. The sequence goes on from NC_092718.1 coordinate 7,131,625, forward strand.
AAAAGTGTTGTTTCTTGCATGCTGTACAAACAATGCGTACCGTACATAGGGAAGGAAGGAGAGACTGCAGAACATAGTGTTACAGTTATAGTAAGGTGTAGAGAAAAGATCAACTTAATACGAGGTAGGTCCATTCAAAAGTCTGATGGCAGTCGGGAAGAAGCTGTTCTTGAGTCGGTTGGTATGTGACCTCAAACTTTGGTATCTTTTTCCCCGACGGAAGAAGGTGGAAGAGAGTATGTCCGGGGTGCGTGGGGTCCTAATTATGCTGGCTGCCTTTCTGAGGCAGCGGGAATTATAGACAGAGTCAATGGATGGGAGGCTGGTTTGCGTGATGGATTGGGCTATATTCACGACCTTTTGTAATTTCCTGCGGTCTTGGGCAGAGCAGGATCCACACCAAGCTGTGATACAACCAGAAAGAATGCTTTCTATGGTGCATCTGTAGAAGTTGGTGAGGGTCGTAGCTGACATGCAAATTTCCTCAGTCCTGTATACCGTCCTCACTTAACCCAATCCGGTAAAGAATGTCAAGAATAGAGGTTTTGCACAAAAGGAAGGTGAAGTTTGGGATTGCTGCAGCGGCAAGACTATGAGTCATGTATCAGGGAGAGACACTATTATTTTGAGACGGCGGAGGAAGCATGGTCCTTCATCAATGAAGAGAAACTGGACCGGAACTGAGGGACTGATGCTGCAGGGAATTGTTATTGTTATTGTTTTTGTTAATGTTATGGTGAAAGTGAATCGAGAAGTAAACAGGGAAGGGGGGGGACACTGGGGAAATGTGGGCGCCGGTGAGGGGGGAAAGGCGGGACATAGTCGAAGAATAGGGAAAGGGAAGGGGAGGGGAAGGGGAAAGGGAGCTGCGCCATAAGAGGCGGGTTAGGTAAAGGGATGTTCCTGCGCCAGAAAGAATAAGGCGGGAAAACAGGCGCAAGGCGGATGGGAGTTCCCTCACACCGGGGGGGCCGAGGAGTGAGCAGGAGTAGCCGGGGTCAGTTGAAGTCAGCTGACTTACGGAAGTGATATGGGGGGAGCAATCAAGCTAGATAGGGATCTAGCGGGGGGGTGGGGGGGGGGGGGGGGGGGGACGACGACAACTGGGTTGCTGCTGCGGAAATCCAAAAGGAAATGGCTAAAGAGAGGGTGGTCGGGGGCGGAGTGCGACGCTTGGGGGAGCGAGCGGGAGCGCGGAGGCGGGATATGGGACTGGCCTAGAGAAGGTAATGGCTAGTCGACACGGGAGGGGGGCAGGTAGCCCCCCAGTGAGGCTGATCACGTGGAACGTGAGAGGCCTGAATGGACCGATAAAAAGGGCCCGACGCTCGCGCATTTGAAAGGACTAAGGGCAGACGTGGCTATGCTCCAAGAGACGCACCTAAAGGTGGCGGACCAAGTTAGGCTAAGGAAAGGATGGGTGGGACAGGGTGTTCCACTCAGGACTGGACGCAAAGAACAGAGGGGTGGCCATTTTGGTGGGGAAACCGGGTAGCATTGAAGCAAAGAACATCGTAGCAGACAGTGGAGGTAGATATGTAATGGTGAGTGGTAGGCTGGAGGAATGGAGGTCGTGTTGGTTAATGTGTATGCCCCAAATTGGGACGATGCGGGGTTCATGAGACGGATGCTGGGGGCGTATTCCGGACCTGGAGGCAGGAAATTTGATTTTAGGAGGGGACTTCAACACGGTGCTGGACCCGGGGCTAGATAGATCCAGCTCAAGGACCGGAAGAAGGCCGGCAGCGGCCAAGGTACTTAAGGGGTTTATGGACCAAATGGGGGGAGTGGATCCATGGCGATTTCTTAGACCCAGGGCTAGGGAGTATTCCTTCTTCTCCCATGTCCATAAAGTGTACTCCCGGATAGATTTTTTTTGTTTTAGGAAGGTCGTTGATCTCTAGGGTGGAAGAAGCTGAATACTCAGCCATAGCGGTTTCGGACCATGCCCCACATTGGGTGGACCTGGAAGTAGGAGAGGACAGGGAGCAGAGAACACTCTGGCGATTAGATGTGGGACTGATGGCGGATGAGGGAGTGTGTGCAAGAGTGAGGGGGTGTATTGAGAGATACCTGGAGGTCAATGACGACGACGAGGTCCCTGTGGGAGTGGTCTGGGAAGCACTAAAAGCGGTGGTCAGAGGAGAGCTGATTTTTCTATTGGGGCCTACAAAAGGAAAACAGAGGCCAAGTAAAGGGATAGACTACTGGGGGAGATTTTAAGGGTGGACAGGGAATTTGCAGAGAACCCGGAGGAGGAGCTGTACAGGGAGAGGAGACGACTCCAGACCGAGTTTGACCTTCTGACCACCAGAAAGGCGGAGGTACTGTGGAGGAAGGCACAGGGGAGGAGGTATGAATATGGGGAAAAGGCTAGTCGCCTGTTGGCGCACCAACTGCGAAAGAGGGCAGCAGCGAGGGAGATAGGAGGAATTAGGGATGAAAGGGGAGACACTGAGCGAAGGGCAGGAAAGATAAACAAGGTGTTTAAGACCTTTTATGAGGAACTGTATAGGTCTCAGCCCCCAGAGGGAGAGGAGGGGATGCGGCAGTTCCTGGACCAATTGAGGTTCCCGAAAGTGGAGGAGCAGGAAGGCCTGGGGGCACCGATTGAGGTGGATGAGGTTATTAAGGGACTGGGAAGCATGCAGGCAGGGAAGGCCCCGGGGCCGGACGGGTTCCCGGTGGAATACTACAGAAAATATGTGGACTTGTTGGCCCCGTTGTTGGCGAGGACGTTCAATGAGGCCAGGGAAGGGGGGACTCTACCCCCGACGATGTCGGAGGCGACGATATCGCTAATTTTGAAGAGGGACAAAGATCCGTTGCAGTGCGGGTCCTATAGGCCTATTTCACTATTGAACGTGGCCGCCAAATTGCTGGCAAAGGTACTGGCATCGAGGATAGAGGACTGTGTCCCGGGGGTGGTGTACGAAGACCAGACTGGGTTCGTAAAAGGGAGACAACTGAATGTTAACGTGCGACGACTATTCGGGGTGATAATGATGCCCTCAGTGGAGGGGGAGGCAGAGATAGTGGCGGCAATGGACGCAGAGAAGGCATTTGATAGGGTGGAGTGGGAGTATTTATGGGAAGTGTTAAGGAGGTTTGGGTTTGGGAACGGGTTTATTCGCTGGGTTAGGCTACTTTATGGGGCACCAACGGCAAGCGTAGTTACAGGTCGACATAGATCGGTGTATTTCCGATTATATAGGGGAACAAGACAGGGATGCCCGCTGTCTCCATTGTTGTTTGCATTGGCAATCGAACCTCTGGCCATGGCATTGAGAGACTCCAGGAAATGGAGAGGGGTGACTAGAGGGGGAGAAGAACACCGAGTCTCGTTATACGCGGATGACCTATTGTTATACTTGTCGGACCCAGCGGGGGGGATGATAGAAGTTATGCGAATTCTGAGGAGGTCCGGGGAATTTTCGGGGTATAGGTTAAACATGGGGAAGAGTGAATTATTTGTGATACAGCCAGGGGACCAGAGTAGAGAGATAGAAAGCTTACCGCTGAGGAAAGTGGAAAGAAACTTCCGATACCTGGGGATTCAGATCGCTAGGAGCTTGGGAACCTTGCACAGACTTAATCTGACACGGCTGGTAGAACAAATGGAGGAGGACTTTAAGAGGTGGGACATGCAGCCTTTATCGCTGGCGGGCAGGGTGCAAGCAATTAAGATGATGGTCCTCCCGAGGTTCTTATTTGTATTCCAATGTCTCCCTATTTTAATCACCAGGACCTTTTTTAATAAAATAGACAGGAGCATTACGAGCTTTGTGTGGGCAGGGAAAGTTCCGAGAGTAAGGAGAGGGTTCCTTCAGCGCAGTAGGGACAGAGGAGGACTGGCACTACCGAACTTGGGAGATTATTATTGGGCCGCCAATGTGGCAATGATACGTAGATGGATGATGGAGGGTGAGGGAGCGGCGTGGAAAAGGCTGGAGAGAAGGTCCTGTAAAGGGACGAGTCTAGAGGCGCTGGTGACGGCACCGCTACCGCTCTCACCTAAAAAGTTTACCACGAACCCGGTGGTGGCGGCAACACTGAACATATGGGGACAGTGGAGGCGACAGAGAGGGGTGCGGGGAGCCCTGGTGGGATCCCCTATCAGGAACAACCATAGGTTCGCCCCAGGAAGAATGGATGGAGGATTTCAGAGTTGATACCAGTTGGGAATTAGGAAGGTGAGAGATTTATTCATAGATGGGACTTTTGCGAGTTTGGGAGCATTGGAGGAAAAGTATAAGTTACCCCGGGGAAATTTCTTGAGATATATGCAGGTGAGGGCGTTTACTAGACAACAGGTGAGGGAATTTCCGTTGCTCCCGACACAGGGGATACAGGACAGAGTGCTTTCAGGGGTGTGGGTCGGAGAGGGCAAGGTGTCAGAGATTTACAGAGAGATGAGGGAAGAGGGGGAGGAGTTGGTGGGCGAACTAAAAGGAAAGTGGGAAGAAGAATTAGGGGAGGAGATAGAGGAGGGTATGTGGGCTGATGCCCTAAGCAGGGTAAACTCCTCTTCCTCATGCGCCAGGCTTAGCCTGATTCAATTTAAGGTGCTACATAGAGCACACATAACGGGGGCAAGATTGAGCAGGTTTTTTGGAGTGGAGAACAGATGTGGGAGGTGTGGCGGGAGCCCGGCAAACCACGCACATATGTTTTGGGCGTGCCCGGCACTGGAAGGATATTGGAAGGGAGTGACGGGAGTGATCTCGCAGGTGGTGAATGCCCGGGTCAAACCTAGCTGGGGGTTAGCTATATTTGGAGTTGCGGAAGAGCCGGGAGTGCAGGAGGCGAAAGAGGCCGACGTTGTGGCCTTTGATTCCCTTGTAGCCCGGCGCAGGATCCTACTCATGTGGAAGGAGGCGAAACCCCCCGGACTGGAGGCCTGGGTAAACGATATGGCGGGGTTTATCAAACTGGAGCAGATAAAGTTTGCCCTGGGAGGATCGGCTCAAGGGTTCACCAGGCGGTGGCAGCCATTTCTCGACTACCTAGGGGAACGTTAGAGGGAAGACAGATGACCAGCAGCAGCAACCCAGGGGGAGGTGGGGGGGGGGGGGGGGGGGGAAGAGGAGGTTTAGTTGAATATAGGTCAATTGAGAATGAGGTTTTGTTACTTGTGTATTATTATTATTATTATTGTTAAAAAGTTAAAAATTTCTGTTTTATTGTTATCGTTTCGTTTGTTTTGTAAGCGGGAAAAATGTTGTTCAGGGAAAAAATTTTCAATAAAATATATTTTTAAAAAAAAGAAAGTCAAGAATTCCTTTCTAAATCTGGGAGCAGCTCCTTGCTGGTTGACCTTGTCTATTTTCAGTAGGTGGTTGAGGTCAACACCGGCTTTTCAGCTTAAAGGGGAACATTCTTGATTGTGGAAGATGATAAGGATCTCTTGGATTCTTTTGTCTTTGTATCGGAGTGTCACCTGCAGAGTACTTTTCACCAGGAGGTTGATGCTGCAAATCTGTACAACTGTGTTGTGGGTGTCATCAGTTGTTGGATCTCCAGCCATGGTTCCTTGTCCGAGAAGCACTGGCTCCCTTGTTGAAAAATGTTTGTGAGAAGACCATTAACCGAGATGCCCGCGTTTCAGAACAAAAACCTCTGATCTTTGACCTCACCCAAGAGGCATTGCAGTATTTCCTCGAAGTGGGACCTGGTCAATTGTTTGGGGAATCATCTGTGCATCTGGTTATGTTGGCTTTGCATAGCTTTCTGAAGTGTCCTATGCAGCTGTAATGAGAAAATAAACTGTGCTGAGGCTGCAGGATAGGTCACTTTGTTCCGTAATGTTGGCATGTTCGCCCACCTTCCGGTGGTCAGTTAGGGTATTGCTTCCCTTGGCCTTGAGTGACCCCGTGGGCTCCTCTGCTGTTTTACTAGCTGGATAGTGGGCGTTGCTCTGTAGCATAGTTTGCTTTCGTCCCTTCAGATGGCTCTGTGCTGTAAACGGACTTCGGACTGCACAACAATCTGAATGGCCTCTTCAAATCTTCCTTAGCTTGAAGCATGGCTGAAAGTGTATCATCCGCCACTCTGACACCAATCCTGTCCCTGATTAGCTCTGATTTCACCTTAGACACGGCCGTCAGCCATTCTGCACAGCTCATTAGCAGGTACTCCTGGCTGTTGGATACATTTGTTAAACTTTGCTCTTCCAAGCATATTGTTCCTGCTCAGCTTAGAATAGTCTCAAATGAATTTAAAACTTAATCAAATTTCATAAAGATTAACTTATTCCTTTTCAAGCTATTATATCATCAGCTATTGGACCTACCAAACAATACGGTGTATTGACCTGTTCAGTTCTGTCTTCTTGTCTACAACTGAAGCAATGCAGTCATGTTTCTAAAGAATCTCCTTTCCAAAGTTGCTAATGTTGTGTCTGGCCTGGACCTTCTCTGCTGAGGTAGATTTTTGATCCATGTGATTTCAAATAAAAAGTGTGTATAACACTAAATGCTATGAGGAAATCCATGGTGGTGCTGCCGTACACTTCTTCCCAATGAGGTTTCTCGTGCTTGTCCGTTTTGTGGGCTCCTGCAGTAATGACGTTTGCAATTTCTGTGTTTTAAATTTTCATCAGCGACTCCCTGGATTGAACATTCGGAGACTTCCCTACTATCTAAGTATTTCCAGGTCGTGACACCATCAATTCCTGGATTTTACTGGGTACTTTAACTGACAATTACTTTTTCCATGATATATAATTTTTGATGAAAGTGTGTTTGGTCGCCATGTGGTCAGGTGCCAGCTCAGAACATGGTTGCAATGTGGAGTTTTATTTCTGCCTTTGCTTCCACCCTGCTTTTCTCTGACAATCTCCTTCGGTGCCTTCACTCCTGCTGCTTTCCGTTAGACCACATTGCAGTTTCTTTACTTTTCCACGCTTTGGGGGATTTTGGGGGTCCATCCTTCATTGGCACCCTGTTGTAGGATGTTGTGTGTGGTTCAATAGGTCTCATAAAGAGGTTCTGAGTCTTGTATAGTTTAACAGTAAGTGTTTATTAGCCTCTAGTAACGATGTACATATATACATTCTAAGGTCTAAGCTGGGAGCTGTCTCCATGCTTGCCTCTACAAACATCTCTGTCCATCACTGCCCTCGAGACTCAGATCATGCACCTCTTTACATCACAAGTGGGCAGTACTGTGCTCAGTCCCACGTTAACTCTTTCTATGCCAGATCTTTATACCACTGTGATTTGCGCAATATTAAAAAAATTTTTTTTAAGTGTACCCAATTCATTTTTTTCCAATTAAGGGGCAATTTAGCGTGTTCAATCCACCTACCCTGCACATCTTTGGGTTGTGGGGGTGAAACCCACGCAAACACGGGGAGAATGTGCAAACTCCACACAGACAGTGACCCAGAGCCGGGATCGAACCTGGGACCTCGGCGCCGCGAGGCAACAGGGCTAACCCACTGCGCCACCATGCTGCCCGATTAACGCAATATTGACCATCCCAAAAATGGCAACATTGTTTAACAAAACCCGCTCTTGCTCAAGATTGTGTTGCTAACATGATACTTTGCTCAGTGGCCAATTAAGGACTGCCCAGCATTTAACATTTCATCCGGTTAGGTGACTGTGTGGGCGAAGCAGGAACTGGTATGGCTGATTGCAAGTTGGAGACCAAATCCCCCAAGGAGCCCTGAAACAAACAGGATATGTAGAAATTGAGAGCCAATATGACCACCCACACAGTTGGAGGAAATTTCAGGGTCTCTTATTTCACAAAGAGATATCACTGTGGCCCTGAGATGCGATGCCCCTGCGGGACTGGAGTCAAACATTTGTAGGCCAGTGCTTCACGGCCTGTATATGCCAGCCGCTGGGCAGAGGCGTCTTTGGCATCTCCTCCTGCTTTGGCCTCCCTCCTTGCCTTGCACCAACTGAACCCGTGCCTTGTCTCTGCCTGGAACGTTGCCCAGTCTCCCTCTTGACTCTCTGTCTTCCTCTTCAGAGGAGGTCCCACCAGCAGAGTAGACTATCCCCAGATGCAGGGGTCCAGTGCCTTGCAGATGATGGATCACTGCCATCCAATCTTCCGGAAAACCTTCCAGGGGGCAGCACGGTGGCGCAGTGGTAGCACTGCAGTCTTGCGGCTCCGAGGTCCCAGGTTCGATCCCGGCTCTCGGTCACTGTCCGTATGGAGTTTGCACATTCTCCCCGTGTTTGCGTGGGTTTCGCCCCCACAACCCAAAGATGTGCAGGGTAGGTGGATTGAACACGCTAAATTGCCCCTTAATTGGAAAACATGAATTGGTTCTCTAAATTTAAAAAAAAAGGGAAACCTTCCAGGGAAGTCCTGAAGTGCTGAAAGTCATGCCTTAAATGCTAAACAATAACGAGGGAAATCAAGCTAAACTCTACATTCAAACATCCACAAACTCTACCACAGAGACTGGGCCTTTTATCCTGATCTTGGATGAGGCAATGCAACAGATTTAATGGGCACCCAAGACAAGCTACAAATAATACAGGCAGTATAAGATCACTCTGTCGATTGGACATTGAATGGCCTTAATTGGCCCTTTAATTGTCGGCAGGCATGCATCTAATTTGGCAATGTGTCCCCCGAGCTAGGAATTGTGCAGAACGATGTCAGGAAACGCTCCCACCGCCTTCTCACCAGATTTGACACATTTCCAGGTTGGATGCATTCCCGGCCCAGACACGGAAACCTCTGGCCCATGAGTTCTTACCTTGAATTTATAATAACTTTCGCAGGAAGAATCTCCTGTCTCATTCAGATGCACTTTTCCATTAATACGGGTGAAAACATCCCAGATACTGAGTCCTTTCCCATCCTGATCCCAGGCCCCTTCTGTCTGGTAAGCAGAGCTGCCCACTCCCCAGGAGAAACCTGAAAGCAACACAATAATTAAACTTGGTCTTTCACAACAGTTTGTTGATACACTGAATAACATATGACAAGATTGTTCTGAAATAGATGTCAGCAACAGAAGGATTCCATATCAGAATGTTAGTATGTACTGTACAACTTTCACTCCAAATCTAACTTTTCAATAATTTCCAGTATTATTTCTGTAAAGTGCAGCAACTTGAGTCCAGGAAGCAGATGGATTAGAAACAAATCCACTTGTTCTCATAGGTGGGGACCAGTCAGTATTTGTACCAGTCTCACACCTCTTCCCAACTAGACCCTCTCTCACGATTAATTCCATCACATCATCCTTCCCTGCTCCCTCCCCTGCTCCATACCCCCCTCCCCTGCTCCATACCCACCTCCCCTGCTCCATACCCCCTCCGCTGCTCCATACCCCCCTCCCCTGCTCCATACCCCCCTCCCCTGCTCCATACCCCCTCCCCTGCTCCCTCCCCCCTCCCCTGGTCCATACCAACCTCCCCTGCTCTCGACCCCCTCCCGCGCTCCCTCCCCCTCCCCTGCTCCATACACCCTCCCCTGCTCCCTCCCCCCACCCCTGCTCCATACCCCCCTCCCCTGCTCCATACTTCCCTCCCCTGCTCCCTCACCCCTCCCCTGCTCCATACACCCCTCCCCTGCTCCATACCCCCTCCCCCGCTCCATACCCCCCTGCCCTGCTCCATACCCCCCTGCCCTGCTCCATACCCCCCTCCCCTGCTCCATACCCCCCTCCCCTGCTCCATACCCCCCTCCCCTGCTCCATACGCCCCTCCCCTGCTCCATACACCCCTCCCCTGCTCCCTCCCCCCTCCCCTGCTCCCTCCCCCCTGCCCCATACCCCCCTCCCCTGCTCCATACCCCCTCCCCTGCTCCATACCACCCTCCCCTGCTCCATACACCCCTCCCCTGCTCCATACCACCCTCCCCTGATCCACACCCCCCTCCCCTGCTCCACACCCCCCTCCCCTGCTCACTCCCCCCACCCCTGCTCCATACCCCCCTCCCCTGCTCCCTCGCCCTCCCCTGCTCCATGCCCCCCTCCCCTGCTCCATACCCCCCTCCCCTGCTCCACACCCCCCTCCCCTGCTCCCTCCCTCCACCCCTGCTCTCTACACCCTCCCCTGCTCCCTCCCCCCTCCCCTGCTCCATACCCCCCTCCCCTGCTCCAAACCCCCTCCCCTGCACCATAACCCCTTCCCTGCTCCGTACACCCCTCCCCTGCTCTATACCCCCCCTCCCCTGCTCTATAACCCCTCCCCTGCTCCATACCCCCCTCCCCTGCTCCATACCGCCTCCCCTGCTCCATACCCCCCTCCCCTGCTCCATTCCCCCCTCCCCTGCTCCCTCCCCCCTCCCCTGCTCCATACCCCCCTCCCCTGCTCCACACCCACCTCCCCTGCTCCCTCCCCCCACCCCTGCTCTCTACACCCTCCCCTGCTCCCTCCCCCCTCCACTGCTCCAAACCCCCCTCCCCTGCTCCCTCCCCCCTCCCCTGCTCCATACCCCCCTCCCCTGCTCCACACCCCCACCCCTGCTCTCTACACCCTCCCCTGCTCCCTCGCCCCTCCGCTGCTCCATACCCCCCTCCCCTGCTCCCTCCCCTGCTCCATACCCCCTCCCCTGCTCCATACCCCCTCCCCTGCTCCATACCCCCCACCCCTGCTCCATACCACCCTCCCCTGCTCCATACCCCCTCCCCTGCTCCACACCCCCCTCCCCTGCTCCCTCCCCCCTCCCCTGCTCCATACCCCCCTCCCCTGCTCCCTCCCCCCTCCCCTGCTCCATACCCACCTCCCCTGCTCCATACACCCCTCCCCTGCTCCATACCCCCCTCCCCTGCTCCATACCCCCCTCCCCTGCTCCATACGCCCCTGCCCTGCTCCACACCCCCCACCCTGCTCCACACCCCCCTGCCCTCTCCACACCCCCTCCCCTGCTCCATACCCCCCTCCCCTGCTCCATACCCCCCTGCCCTGCTCCACAGCCCCCTGCCCTGCTCCACAACCCCTTGCCCTCTCCACACCGCCCTGCCCTGGTCCATACCCCCCTCCCCGGCTCCATACCCCCCTCCCCTGCTCCATACCCCCTCCCCTGCTCCATACCCCCCTCCCCTGCTCCATACCCCCCTCCCCTGCTCCAAACCCCCCTCCCCTGCTCCATACCCCCCTCCCCTGTTCCATACCCCCTCCCCTGCCCACACCCCCGTCCCCTGCTCCCTACCCCCTCCCCTGATCCAAACCCCCCTCCCCTGATCCATACCCTCTCCCCTGATCCCTCCCCCGCTCCATACCCCCTCCCCTGCTCCCTCCCAACTCCCCTGCTCCCTCCCCCTCCCCTGCTCCCTCCCTCCCCCCTCCCCTGCTCCACACCCCCTCCCCTGCTCCACACCCCCTCCCCTGCTCCACACCCCCTCCCTTGCTCCACACCCATCTTCCCGATCCATATCCCCCTCCCCTGCTCCATACCCCCCTCCCTTGCTCCATAACCCCTCCCCTGCTCCATACCCCCCTCCCCTGCTCCATACCCCACTGCCCTGCTCCATACCCCCCTCCCCTGCTCCATACCCCCCTCCCCTGCTCCATACCCCCCTCCCCTGCTCCCTAGCCCCCTCCCCTGCTCCCTAGCCCCCTCCCCTGCTCCACACCCCCCTCCCCTGCTCCATACCACCCCCCCTGCTCCATACCCCCCTCCCCTGCTCCATACCCCCCTCCCCTGTTCCATACCCCCCTCCCCTGCTCCATACCCCCCTCCCCTGTTCCATACCCCCTCCCCTGCCCATACCCCCGTCCCCTGCTTCCTACCCCCTCCCCTGATCCAAACCCCCCTCCCCTGATCCATACTCCCTCCCCTGATCCCTCCCCCGCTCCATACCCCATCCCCTGCTCCCTCCCCCCTCCCCTGCTCCCTCCCCCGCTCCCTCCCCCTCACCTGCTCCCTCCCCCCTCCCCTGCTCCACACCCCCTACCCTGCTCCACACCCCCTCCCTTGCTGCACACCCATCTTCCCCGATCCATACCCCCCTCCCTTGCTCCATACCCCCCTCCCCTGCTCCATACCCCCCTCCCCTGCTCCATACACCCTCCCCTGCTCCCTCACCCATCCCCTGCTCCATACCCCCCTCCCCTGCTCCACACCCACCTCCCCTGCTCCCTCCCCCCACCTCTGCTCTCTACACCCTCCCCTGCTCCCTCCCCCCTCCCCTGCTCCATACCCCCTCCCCTGCTCCCTCCCCCCTCCCTTTCTCCATACCAACCTCCCCTGCTCTCGACCCCCTCCCGTGCTCCCTCCCCCCTCCCCTGCTCCAAACCCCCTCCCCTGCTCCCTCCCCCCACCCCTGCTCCATACCCCCTCCCCTGCTCCATACTTCCCTCTCCTGCTCCCTCCCCCCTCCCCTGCTCCATACACCCCTCCCCTGCTCCATACCCCCTCCCCGCTCCATACCCCCCTGCCCTGCTCCATACCCCCCTCCCCTGCTCCATACTCCCCTCCCCTGCTCCATACGCCCCTCCCCTGCTCCATACACCCCTCCCCTGCTCCCTCCCCCCTCCCCTGCTCTCTCCCCCCTGCCCTGCCCCATACCCCCCTCCCCTGCTCCATACCCCCTCCCCTGCTCCACACCCCCCGCCCCTGCTCCATACCACCCTCCCCTGCGCCATACACCCCTCCCCTGCTCCATACCACCCTCCCCTGCTCCACACCCCCCTCCCCTGCTCCACACCCCCCTCCCCTGCTCCCTCCCCCCACCCCTGCTCCATACCCCCCTCCCCTGCTCCCTCCCCCTCTTCTGCTCCAACCCCCCTCCCCTGCTCCCTCCCCCCTCCCCTGCTCCATAACCCCCTCCCCTGCTCCACACCCCCCTCCCCTGCTCCATAACCCCCTCCCCTGCTCCCTCCCTCCACCCCTGCTCTCTACACTCTCCCCTGCTCCCTCCCCCCTCCCCTGCTCCATACCCCCCTCCCCCGCTCCATACCCCCCTCCCCTGCTCCATACCCCCCTCCCCTGCTCCATGCCCCCCTTCCCTGCTCCATACACCCCTCCCCTGCTCCATACACCCCTCCCCTGCTCCATACCCCCCTCCCCTGCTCCATACCCCCTCCCCTGCTCCATACCCCCCTCCCCTGCTCCATACCCCCTCCCCTGCTCCATACCCCCCTCCCCTGCTCCCTCCCCCCTCCCCTGCTCCATACCCCCCTCCCCTGCTCCCTCCCCCCACCCCTGCTCTCTACACCCTCCCCTGCTCCTTCCCCCCTCCCCTGCTCCATACCCCCCTCCCCTGCCCCCTCCCCCCTCCCCTGCTCCATACCCCCCTCCCCTGCTCCACACCCCCCTCCCCTGCTCACTCCCCCCACCCCTGCTCTCTACACCCTCCCCTGCTCCCTCCCCCCTCACCTGCTCCATACCCCCCTCCCCTGCTCCCTCCCCCCTCCCCTGCTCCATACCCCCCTCCCCTGCTCCATACCCCCTCCCCTGCTCCATACCCCCCACCCCTGCTCCATACCACCCTCCCCTGCTCCATACCCCCTCCCCTGCTCCCTTCCCCCTCCCCTGCTCCATACCCCCCTCCCCTGCTCCCTCCCCCCTCCCCTGCTCCACACCCCCCTTCCCTGCTCCATACCCACTTCGCCTGCTCCATACACCCCTCCCCTGCTCCATACCCCCCTCCCCTGCTCCATACCCCCTCCCCTGCTCCATACCCCCCTCCCCTGCTCCATACCCCCCTGCCCTGCTCCACACCCCCCTGCCCTGCTCCACACCCCCCTGCCCTCTCCACACCCCCCTCCCCTGCTCCATACCCCCTCCGCTGGTCCATACCCCCCTCCCCTGCTCCATACCCCCCTGCCCTGCTCCACACCCCTCTGCCCTGCTCCACACCCCCTTGCCCTCTCCACACCCCCTGCCCTGCTCCATACCCCCCTCCCCTGCTCCGTACCCCCCTCCCCAGCTCCATACCCCCCTCCCCTGCTCCATACCCCCTCCCCTGCTCCAAACCCCCCTCCCCTGCTCCATACCCCCCTCCCCTGCTCCATACCCCCTCCCCTGCCCATACCCCCCTCCCATGCTCCATACCCCCTCCCCCGCTCCATACCCCCCTGCCCTGCTCCATACCCCCCTCCCCTGCTCCATACGCCCCTCCCCTGCTCCATACACCCCTCCCCTGCTCCCTCCCCCCTGCCCTGCCCATACCCCCCTCCACTGCTCCATACCCCCTCCCCTGCTCCACACCCCCCTCCCCTGCTCCATACCACCCTCCCCTGCTCCATACACCCCTCCCCTGCTCCATACCACCCTCCCCTGCCCCACACCCCCCTCCCCTGCTCCACCCCCCCTCCCCTGCTCCCTCCCCCCACCCCTGCTCCATACCCCCCTCCCCTGCTCCCTCCCCCTCCCCTGCTCCATACCCCCCTCCCCTGCTCCCTCCCCCCTCCCCTGCTCCATACCCCCCTCCCCTGCTCCACACCCCCCTCCCCTGCTCCCTCCCTCCACCCCTGCTCTCTACACCCTCCCCTGCTCCCTCCCCCCTCCCCTGCTCCATACCCCCTCCCCTGCTCCATACCCCCCTCCCCTGCTCCATACCCCCCTCCCCTGCTCCATACCCCCCTTCCCTGCTCCATACACCCCTCCCCTGCTCCATACCCCCCTCCCCTGCTCCACACCCCCCTCCCCTGCTCCACACCCCCCTCCCCTGCTCGCTCCCTCCACCCCTGCTCTCTACACCCTCCCCTGCTCCCTCCCCCCTCCCCTGCTCCATACCCCCCTCCCCTGCTCCATACCCCCCTCCCCTGCTCCATACCCCCCTCCCCTGCTCCATACCCCCCTTCCCTGCTCCATACACCCCTCCCCTGCTCCATACACCCCTCCCCTGCTCCATACCCCCCTCCCCTGCTCCATACCCCCCTCCCCTGCTCCATAACCCCCTCCCCTGCTCCATACCCCCCTCCCCTGCTCCATACCCCCTCCCCTGCTCCATACCCCCCTCCCCTGCTCCCTCCCCCCTCCCCTGCTCCATACCCCCCTCCCCTGCTCCACACCCACCTCCACTGCTCCCTCCCCCCACCCCTGCTCTCTACACCCTCCCCTGCTCCCTCCCCCCTCCCCTGCTCCATACCCCCCTCCCCTGCTCCCTCCCCCCTCCCCTGCTCCATACCCCCCTCCCCTGCTCCCTCCCCCCTCCCCTGGTCCATACCCCCCTCCCCTGCTCCACACCCCCTCCCCTGCTCACTCCCCCACCCCTGCTCTCTACACCCTCCCCTGCTCCCTCCCCCTCCCCTGCTCCATACCCCCCTCCCCTGCTCACTCCCCCCTCCCCTGCTCCATACACCCCTCCCCTGCTCCATACCCCCTCCCCTGCTCCATACCCCCCACCCCTGCTCCATACCCCCCACCCCTGCTCCATACCACCCTCCCCTGCTCCCTCCCCCCTCCCCTGCTCCATACCCCCCTCCCCTGCTCCCTCCCCCCTCCCCTGCTCCATACCCCCCTCCCCTGCTCCATACCCCCCTCCTTGCTCCATACCCCCCTCCCCTGCTCCATACCCCCCTTCCCTGCTCCATACCCACCTCCCCTGCTCCATACACCCCTCCCCTGCTCCATAACCCCCTCCCCTGCTCTATACCCCCTCCCCTGCTCCATACCCCCCTCCCCTGCTCCATACCCCCCTGCCCTGCTCCACACCCCCCTGCCCTGCTCCACACCCCCCTGCCCTCTCCACACCCCCCTCCCCTGCTCCATACCCCCTCCCCTGCTCCATACCCCCCTGCCCTGCTCCACACACCCTTGCCCTGCTCCACACCCCCTTGCCCTCTCCACACCCCCGTGCCCTGCTCCATACCCCCCTCCCTGCTCCATACCCCCCTCCCCTGCTCCATACCCCCCTCCCCTGCTCCAAACCCCCCTCCCCTGCTCCATACCCCCCTCCCCTGTTCCATACCCCCTCCCCTGCCCATACCCCCGTCCCCTGCTCCCTACCCCCTCCCCTGATCCATACCCTCTCCCCTGATCCCTCCCCCGCTCCATACCCCCTCCCCTGCTCCCTCCCAACTCCCCTGCTCCCTCCCCCTCCCCTGCTCCACACCCCCTCCCCTGCTCCACACCCCCTCCCTTGCTCCACACCCATCTTCCCCGATTCATACCCCCCTCCCCTGCTCCATACCCCCCTCCCTTGCTCCATACTCCCTCTCCTGCTCCATACCCCCCTCCCCTGCTCCATACCCCCTGCCCTGCTCCATACCCCCTCCCCTGCTCCATACCCCCTCCCCTGCTCCATACCCCCTCCCCTGCTCCATTCCCCCCTTCCCTGCTCCATACCCCCCTCCCCTGCTCCCTAGCCCCCTCCCCTGCTCCATACCCCCCTCCCCTGCTCCACACCCCCCTGCCCTGCTCCACACCCCCCTCCCCTGCTCCATACCCCCCCCTCCCCTGCTCCATACCCCCCTCCCCTGCTCCATACCCCCCTCCCCTGTTCCATACCCCCCTCCCCTGCTCCATACTAAATGAATACTTTGCATCAGTATTCACCAAAGAGAAGGAATTGGTAGATGTTGAGTCTGGAGAAGGGTGTGTAGATAGCCTGGGTCACATTGAGATCCAAAAAGACGAGGTGTTGGGTGTTTAAAAAAATATTAAGGTAGATAAGTCCCCAGGGCCTGATGGGATCTACCCCAGAATACTGAAGGAGGCTGGAGAGGAAATTGCTGAGACCTTGACAGAAATCTTTGGATCCTCACTGTCTTCAGGTGATGTCCCGGAGGACTGGAGAATAGCCAATGTTGTTCCTCTGTTTAGAAGGGTAGCAAGGATAATCCAGGGAACTACAGGCCGGTGAGCCTTACTTCAGTGGTAGGGAAATTACTGGAGAGAATTCTTCGAGACAGGATCTACTCCATTTGGAAGCAAATGGACGTGTTAGTGAGAGGCAGCATGGTTTTGTGAACGGGAGGTCGTGTCTCACTAACTTGATAGAGTTTTTCGAGGAGGTCACAAAGGTGATTGATGCAGGCAGGGCAGTGGATGTTGTCTATATGGACTTCAGTAAGGCCTTTGACAAGGTCCCTCATGGTAGACTAGTACAAAAGGTGAAGTCAGGCACGGGGATCAGGACTGGCTAGGTCACGGATCAGGTGGAAGCTGGCAAGGTCATAGAAGGCAGAGAGTAGCAATGAAGGATGCTTTTCTAATTGGAGGGCTGTGACCAGTGGTGTTCCGCAGGGATCAGTGCTGGGACCTTTGCTGTTTGTAGTATATATAAATGATTTGGAGGAAAATGTAACTGGTCTGATTAGTAAGTTTGCAGACGACACAAAGGTTGGTGGAATTGCAGATAGCGATGAGGACTGTCAGAGGATACAGCAGGATTGAGATTGTTTGGAGACTTGGGCGGAGAGATGGCAGATGGAGTTTAATCCGGACAAATGTGAGGTAATGCATTTTGGAAGGTCTAATGCAGGTGGGGAATATACAGTGAATGGTAGAACCCTCAAGAGTATTGAAAGTCAGAGAGATCTAGGAGTACAGGTCCACAGGTCACTGAAAGGGGCAACACAGGTGGAGAAGGTAGTCAAGAAGGCATACGGCATGCTTGCCTTCATTGGCCGAGGCATTGAGTATAAGAATTGGCAAGTCATGTTGCAGCTGTATAGAACCTTAGTTAGGCACACCCATCTTCCCCGATCCATACCCCCCTCCCCTGCTCCATACCCCCCTCCCCTGCTCCATACCCCCCTCCCTTGCTCCATACCCCCTCCCCTGCTCCATACCCCCCTCCCCTGCTCCATACCCCCCTCCCCTGCTCCATACCCCCCTCCCCTGCTCCATACCCCCCTCCCCTGCTCCATACCCCCCTGCCCTGCTCCATACCCCCCCTCCCCTTCTCCATATTCCCTCTCCTGCTCTTCACAGCATTCCTTGCTCTATTCATTGTAATTTTAAATATTTTCTTTTTGAGGTGATTGTCTAAAATCTCTTTATAAATGTGAATGTCTCAGCTTTTACACCTAGCTCTGATAACAGATTCTAAATTTGATTTCTGTGGACAGTTCTGGTCGCTGTGGTACAAAGGTGGCACGGTGGCACAGTGTTTAGCACAGCTGCCTCACAGCACGAGGGTCCCGGGTTCGATTCCGGCCTCGGGTGACTATCTGTGTGGAGTTTGCACTTCCTCCCCGTGTCTGCGTGGGTTTCCTCCGGGTGCTCCGGTTTCCTCCCAAAGATGTGCAGGTTAGGTAGATTGGCTGTGCTCAAAAAATTGCCCCTTAATGTCCAGGCTTGTGTAAGTAAAGTGGGGTTAGGGGGATGGGCCTAGGTGGGGGTGCTCATTTAGAGGGCCGGTGCAGACTCGATAGGCCGAATGGCCTCCTGCCCACTGTCGGGATTCTGTGGTGAAAAGCAATACTGCAACTACTAGGCGAATCGAGTAACCAGAGTGAAGGAGGGGTTGGACTATGGGAAATGATCACACAACTGGGATATTTCCCACTGGAACAAAGATTGAGATTATCCGATTGCTGTTTTTAGTATTTTAAACAGACTGGATAATGTGGATGATGACCAGCTGTTTCACCTTATCCAGAACAAGTAGACCCAGGGGTCAGCATCCTCAATTGCCCTTTGTGTCCAAAAGATTAGGTGGGGTTAAGGGGATAGCCCAAGGTGTGGGCTTGGGTAGGGTGGTCTTTCAGTAGGTCAGTGCCGACTCGATGGGCCAAATGGCCTCCTTCTGCACTGTAAATTCTATTTAATTCACCTTTCACCATCCTGGCAGTCACATGATCCAGCGATAATGGAGTTATTGACTAATCATCGTGATCAATGTCTAAGAGGGGGATAACATTGAAACAAAACTGGAGTGAGCGATTGACCAATCTGTGGAATAGGCTTCCAAGGGAGATAGTGAAAGCAGATAGTACTGACTCATTTAAAAACAAATTAGATAGATTTCTTTCGGAAAATAACATTTTAAGTTCAGTACATGAGCAATTTGAGACATGGGATGTGTGGTGACGGAGCGTGCTCGTGAGGAACAGATAACTTTGGACATATTGTTCATAAAGCTCCCCATCACTGGGGCCTTTTCCTAACCTCTGTCTGCTGTAAACTCATCGATAGACATTGATCACGATGATTAGTCAATAACTCCATTATCGCTGGATCATGTGATTGCCAGGATGGTGAAAGGTGAATTAAATAGAATTTACAGTGCAGAAGGAGGCCATTTGGCCCATCGAGTCGGCACTGACCTACTGAAAGACCACCCTACCCAAGCCCACACCTTGAGCTATCCCCTTAACCTCACCTAATCTTTTGGACACAAAGGGCAATTGATCATGGTCAATCCACCTAACCTCCACATCTTTGGACTTGTGGGAGGAAACCGGAGCACCCGGAGGAAACCCACGCAGACACGGGGAGAACGTGCAGACTCCGCACCCGAGGCCGGAATTGAACCCGGGTCCCTGGAGCTGTGAGGCAGCAGTGCTGACCATTCTGCCTCCGTGCCACCCATGGACCAATGTCTTTTATTGTATAAAATTCCTTTGTTTCTAATATCTCTTCATAATTTACGTGTCATAAAATTAGATTGGAGAACCAAGATTTTGAAAGATTATTTCATAGAATCATAGAAGTTTACAGCATGGAAACAGGCCCTTCGGCCCAACCAGTCCATGCCGCCCAGTTTTTACCATTAAGCTAGTCCCAGTTGCCCGCACTTGGCTCATAACCCTTTATACCCATCTTACCCATGTAACTATCTAAATGCTTTTTAAAAGACACAATTGTACCCGCCTCTACTACTACCTCGGGCAGCACATTCCAGACACTCACTACCCTCTGAGTGAAGAAATTGCCCCTCTGGGCCCTTCTGAATCTCTCCCCTCTCACCTTAAACCTATGCCCTCTAGTTTTAGACTCCCCTACCTTTGGAAAAAGAAGTTGACTATCTACCTTATCTATGCCCCTCATTATTTTATAGACCTCTATAAGATCACCCCTAAGCCTCCTACGCTCCAGGGAAAAAAGTCCCAGTCTATCCAGCCTCTCCTTATAACTCGAACCATCAAGTCCCGGTAACATCCTAGTAAATCTTTTCTGCACTCTTTCTAGTTGAATAATATCCTTTCTATAATAGGGTGACCAGAACTGCACACAGTATTCTAAGTGTGGCCGTACCAATGTCTTGTACAACTTCAACAAGACGTCCCAACTCCTGTATTCAATGTTCTGACCAATGAAACCAAGCATGCCGAATGCCTTCTTCACCACCCTGTCCACCTGCGACTCCACCTTCAAGGAGCTATGAACCTGTACTCCTAGATCTCTTTGTTCTATAACTCTCCCCAACTCCATACCATTAACTGAGTAGGTTAAAAAAAAATTTAAATCTCTGTTAATGTAACTCTGATTGTAATAGTGCAGGATGCTTATTGCAAGATTCGGCAGACTTTCAATACCTGGAAATCACAGCATAATATAATGAAATGAAAATCGCTTATTGTCACAAGTAGGCTTCAAATGAAGTTACTGTGAAAAGCCCCTAGTCGCCACATTCCAGCGCCTGTTCGGGGAGGCTGGTACGGGAATTGAACCGTGCTGCTGGCCTGCCTTGGTCTGTTTTCCAAGTCAGCGATTTAGCCCTGTGCTAAACAATATAACGTTCAAAATCCAGCTCCCACAATGTAGATAATCCAAAAACAATAATAATCTTTATTTAGAATCCCTAGTCGCCACACTCCGGCGCCTGTTCGGGTAAACAGAGGGAGAATTCAGAATGTCCAAAACAGCACATCTTTCGGGACTTGTGGGTGGAATCCGGAGCGCCCGGAGGAAACCCACTCAGACACGGGGAGAATGTGCAGACTCCACACAGTCAGTGACCCAAGCCAAG